>NW_027263161.1:0-17500 GCF_902827115.2 Pseudochaenichthys georgianus
AGAGATGGGTCGAGGTGTAACTCTCTCTGATTGGTTGTTTGGTTTCAGTGTTTTTGGAAACTTCATCACGTTTTTCTATCGCACTCATTTTCTCCCCAACATTTCCTCCCCTCTTTTGATCTCCCCCTTTTCTCTCTCTGGCCAAGCAGGAACGGATGTCTGGCTCAGATAATACACAAACACACACACGCACACACACACACACACACACACACACACACACGCACACGCACACACACACACACACACACACACACGCACACACACACACACACACACACACACACACACACACACACACACACACACACACACACGCAGTGCTTTTATCTGTATGCCTAGAGATTTCACCAAAATCTGCTATAAACTCTACTGCCATTAATCACATTGTGTGAATGGGTGTGTTTGTTTGTTTGTGTGTGTGTGTGTGTGTGATTTTGTGTGTGTTTTTCCATCCCTCAACACACAAGAACACACACACACACACTCGCACACACACACACACACACACTCGCACACACACACACACACACACACACACACACACACACACACACACACACACACACGCACACACACACGCACACACACACGCACACACACTCGCACACACACTCGCACACACAGGGCATTACATGCTTCATGCCAGCCTACATGTCCATCTCAGGGTTGCCGTGGTGAGAGCGGGACCCCGGTGGGGGGGGTCACAGCACCCGTAAACCATGTCAGAGCAAAGATTAGAGGAGGGGACTCCTTATAGGGGGCTCAGATGAACCTGAACTCTCTGTGAAGAGAGGACGGTTCTGCAGGCTGAAGGCATTTCATCTGAGTCTGCGTGTCAGCCAAAACATGTTGCATGATATTTGCACGTCTTCTGTGTCTTCCACTTTGCATGTTTCAAAAACGACATTTGGGGGAAGTAACAGCCAAACATTTAACTGTTTTTAAAACTGAAAATAGAGGAGCTTTGATAAAACTGTTGTAACATTGTGCTCTGTAAACCTTCAGTCCTATTGCACTCCACAACTCCCTCTTTACCCCAGAGTATCATACCACATGCGATCACACAGTAGAGGTCTCCACTATACGGGTGCAGCCGCGCTACAACCATGGCTGTGTAATAAGAACTGGATACAGCGTTGGAAGCGGCGTCTCGTTCTTTCCTATGAGAGCTGCTCATTGGCTCATGAAGACAAAATGACCTGACATTCTCGAGAGCAAAACGTCACAAATTACCCATCATGCCTGGCTGTCGAGAACATAGAGCATGCGCAGTTGAGTTTCCCCTTAAGCCCCGCCCCGATCTACCACTCTCGGCTCAGTAGAATGACTGGAGAGAGAAAATACATCTGAATTCAGCTTTTAAAGCATTTTACAACTCTAAGGACCTAATGATTAAAAAAAGGGCTACACAATTGTTTGTGCAGGGTAGTTTATTTAGTTTAGTTTAATCTCTACCGATTCACAGACGTCTCTTTCCCGATGTTAGTCAATGGGAAACAGTCTTTCTGGGTCGTGTGACGTCACGAACTGATACGGAAGTTATAGTACCGCCGTTTGACCACTACGAATATTTTTCTTCAAAGTCCGGAGCACTTCCCGGGGGCTACAACGGACCACAACATTTCCATTAGGACAGGGGTGTCAAACTCAAGGCCCGGGGGCCAAATCCGGTCCGTGACTTCATTTTGAGCAAGAGCTTGCACAGAATAGAATATGTTTATTATACGGTTACATGTTTATTTACAGAAGCACGTTGCCCATCAACTACATGGAGCCCAATGCATCTCATATTTGACTTGTTTCTCAGAATCTGACACTTTTTAAATCATGTTGTGACATCCTCACTGAAGAGACTTGTAATTATTTCCCCTACGCTTCTGCTTTCAGACGTAGTTAATTATGAAGTTATTACCCTATCCCATAATAATCCAATGCAGAGGCAATAATGTAATATAATACATTATTTTATATATATTAAATATTTATATATGTATTTTTATATAGTATATAAAACTGGCCCTTTGAGTGCAACCATCATGCTAATGTGGCCGAGATGAACTTGAGTGTGACACCCCTGCATTCGGAGAAACGCACTTCAGATTTAGAAACGATGCCAACAAAAAAACACAAATGTGCCAAAACATGTTCAGCAACTTGACAACACGTGCACAGCATTTACTAAAAGCGCTGCATAAACCAAACGCTGCCAATCCAAAACACGGCGAGACGCTCACAGCACAAAGGACACGAGGACACAGATCTGGGAACGGAGCGTGTGTTGATGCCAGGGATTATGAAGAGTGCGTGTTATTGTGAAAGTGCGGCGTGGTTCTGCGAGTGAAAGTGTTTTAGGCCGTGTTTGCACCTGTCGGCGACCGTACCATGACCCTTGAAACTGATAAAAACATTGTTTAACAGAATATATACATTCAATAAAACAGGAAAATTATATTATATGCTTCTTTAAATAACAACACTTGAAGTCTTGAGAGTTGCTGTTGTGGAAGTTCATTATAATGAACTGATTTACCCAAATGAAGACTTTTTACAGTGAACAGGGTGAGTCAAAACATCACATCAAACAAAGCTATTGGCAGCCCAGAAACACACACACACACACACACACACACACACACACACACACACACACACACACACACACACACACACACACACACACACACACACACACACACACTGATCCAGGCGGTGTGACCAGGTGGTTTGTGGGAAAAAGGGTCTGGCATGTCGCCACACATACACAGATGGTTACCAACCCTCACTGTCATCTACCTTGCTCCACCTCTTTCTCTCTGTACAATACACACACACACACACACACACACACACACACACACACACACACACACACACACACACACACACACACACACACACACACACACACACACACACACACACACACACACACACACACACACACACACACACACACACACTGGCTGCTGTTTGTATGCTATCTTGGTGTCTGGGTGGTAGATGTCTTTTTAATTAATGAAAGATATTATGGATCATATTAAGCAATGATATAGTTTGTTAGAATTATTACTTATTTGGATTTCCCCAGTCTCTGATTTACAGACCCATAGAGTATTGGTGGTTCTGTTGAATGTTGAGAAGCAGAAGTGTGAGGCTCTTCTTGTACACAAGAACAATGTAATGCAGTGTTTAAATAACTGCACTGTGCTAAGGGGAATGCATGTGCATACACCATGACATGCTTGGCACCTGCTTACTTAGCATGCATACTGTTGGACTTTATTTATACTTTATCTATGGTGTGTAATGAAATCAGCCTTCAACTAGATATTATTTTAATTATTTTCGTTAAATTAGAATTGATACAAAGGTTTGAAACCTATATAACTGGCGGATGAATTAAGGTATTACAGGTTTTTTCAATTGCTAAAACACATTTTTGACAAAAGGGCTCATTTTGTCAAAACACTTAACACAATTCACAAAAGCACACACCCGCAGTGCAGAACACCGCACACACCCTGCCCCAAAACTACAGCAACACACATGGCCGTGTTTTGAAAAGGGCAAACAAGTGAATATGTCAGATTTCTGTGTCTTACTCATGCCCCTTTCACACCAGCGCCTTTTCAGCTCCGGCTCGGAGCTAGAGCCTGAAAAGCGCCGGGGTTTCCAGTTCACACCGCAGCTGCGCCGGCTCTTAGCTCCGGAATCCGCTTCATTTCCAGCTCCAAAAAATTGTCGGTCCAGAGGCAAGAGCTTTGGAGCTAAGAGGCGACGTCGCTTACGTCTCTCTCACGTCGAGGCGTGCAGGAAACTAAACCCACCTCCCATGGGTCGACTGTTATGCCTGCCTACAAGCAGTAGTGCCTATAAACACACTTTATAAAGTCAGGCAGCACTAACCAGGCTTCGTGTGGTTCTGTTTATTTGTGCCTTACTTTGACCGTCCGTTCACTGTTATCGATCATTGTGGAGAGAGGCAGACGTGTTGTTTTGTATTATTGCAGCTATCGGATGCAAGTAGTCAGTTTAGCTTCGGTTGCTATGCCAACATCACCCGTTTTATACCAGAGAAACTTTCATAACAGCGTTGTGATACCAAACAGTGTCAATTCAGACTGACACACATTCACTTAGGCTAAGGGGAACTGGGGATATGCATCAGCTGCTTGTGTGAGTCGGACAGTGATACTTTAGAGCGGCCGCTGCAGTGTGAGCTAACGGGAGCTAACGGGAGAATACACTCCGTGGAAGAGCAGCTCTGCAGCGGTCGGTAAATGCTGCAGAAACACATTAATAAACAATGAACCACGGCACTCTGGAGAAAAGCATCAGGTTGGAGAAGTCGTTATTCAATTTATTCTGGCTTCGTGTGATTAAAAGCAACACGATCATCGACCCGACGCAGTTGTTGTTGTTGTTGTTGTGAGCTTCCGTTGGGGAGCAAATCAGCGATGTAAACGGTGACGTCATGACGCAGCAGGGGCAGCTCTGGGCGCCAGTGGGCGGTGTGCACAGAGCGGGAGCTGGAAAGGGAAACCGGAGCTGAACCAGAAAAGCTCCCGCTCGGAGCGAGAAACTGAAAAGCGCTGGTGTGAAAGCCGCAACAGAGAACCGTGTGCAGTGTTTTGCAAAAGGTGCCAAGTTGAATTGCAAATTGGGTGCAGAGCTGAACACGTGTTTAGAGTTCTGGAGGTTTGAGCTGAGGCTCTTTGAGTGTCAGTTTAAATAATGATGCTTCATGTTTTAGTGTTAGCAACTGAAACTACAATGCATCACTAGACAGCGCAGAAACAGCAGCACTGCTGGGGGAGAGAGACAGAGGGGAGGAGGGGGGGTCCAGACAAAGGGAGGCAGAGGTCAAGCAGTCTGTGAAGGCATGGGAGATAGGGGGAGGGGGGGTGACCTGGGGCTCTTCACAGCCTGAATAGAAGGTTCCGCGGGCTCTCAGTGTTTGGGTGTTTGCTTTTGTCCAAAAGACGTGTTCCTCTCTTCTACTTCTATGGACCTAATCCGCTCCACACTTCTCCCCCGACAGCAGGGTTGGGAGAGAAGGAGTAGGGGGTGTAGGAATGGTAGCAGAGGAAGAAGGAAAGGAGAGAGTGAGGAAGAGCATAGGAAACAGGGAGGAGTGAGAATGAAAGAAAAGAAAAAGGAAGGTTCGAGGAGGAAAAAGGCTCATCAAAGGAGATAGAGGAAGAGAAAGTGAAGGGAGAGAGGAGGAGAGGAACACAAGTGTTCACCACAAGGAATCCATTGGTTTTGGATCTTATCAGTATGACAAGTATAACATAGTATTATTTAAAACATTTGACACCCAAACATTTGCCTACTGATGTCACTTCATCACCAGGAAACAAAGCTGCATTTTCCATGCCAATGTCGGATGTGCTTTAAAGCTCTGCACCAGCAGGCTGGGGTCAGACCGATCGTTGACAAATACGTTTCCTGCTTTTATTCCCCCCCTGGAAACAGGAAGTGAGCAGTCCATGCCCTTTGATACCTGAATGGAGTGTATCCTCCTGCTCCGCTCCTCACTCCTCTCCCTGATGCCCAGAAAAAACTCCAATTAAGACAAATCTGTGGTCCCTGATGCTCCCCCTCCCTCTCTCCCAGCATGCCTCTGTGTCTGTTGAATCCTCAGCAGCTCCTGCCTCTCTCCGGTCTGCAGCCCGGGGCCGCCTCACAAAGAGAGGAACCCTCAGAACGAGCAGCAGTGAACCAGCAGCGTCTCTGAGGCTATCATTTGGCATTGTATTCTTCTGACGCCCCGAAAGGCAACAAGATGAGAAAAGATGCAAGAAACAAATCTAAAAACACACACACATATCAGCAGCCCTCCCCTCCTCCTCCTCCTCCTCCTCCTCCTCCTCCTCCTCCTCCTCCTCCTCCTCCTCCTCCTGCTCCTGCGCTACAAACAAACAAGACGAGCAATCGCATTTGGGCGTAAACGAGTGGAACCACATCAAACACAGATGCTAATCCTTTCTGCGTCCTCCTTACTATTAATAGTTCTGAAAGGAGGAAAGAACATTCTGGCTTTCGTGTATTTATTGTGTCGAAGTATTACAGAAATGTCAATGAGAGGTCCCTCTTGCTAAATTAGAAACAATATTAATCCTACTTGGTTTACTGATAACCTCTTTATGGAGCTGATCCGCACGTGGCTTCTTCACCCCCATTCCACCGCACCCCCCACCCCCTGCTGATATTCACTTCCTGAAGCGCGTCAGAGAGGGGGGTTCTGGGAGGTTCGGTGGGTTCAAATCAGAAACTATCAGCTGCATATGATCAACTTTTGGAACGTTTGGGTCAACTCTGGCAGTACCAACAGTACAGTTCCCATGATGCATCGGTTCACTTCATCACAAGATACAGAAGAGCAGGGCCAACACAGACTGAAAGACCACGTTGCAGGGACAGTTAAACACGGATGCCGTTTGAGCAGTGACACTAAAACGTTTTCCTCATTGAACTTTTCCTGGGAGAACACCTTTCTTGAAAGTGTTCTTCTTTCGAAGGGAGCGCTCAAAGATTCCGTGAAGATGGGGTGAAGTATATCAATACACACTTGGATAAAAGATCTTCAGCTTAATGAACAAAAGAGAAGCTGACCGGATTAGGGCGAGGCTGGGGTGATGCAGAGTGATGGTGAGGGTCGTGTGGCTGAGCTGCAGAGGGGAAGGTCAGCATGGGGACAGCTGACTCACAAACCTAGCTGCACTCAACAACATGAGCCGCTGCCTCTGTCCTTTGCAAACACACACAACAGTAACCAATCCCATCACCTACGCCTCAGAGAGCCTTAGCACACTGTCCTCCCTACACCTCAGAGAGCCTTAGCACACTGTCCTCCCTACACCTCAGAGAGCCTTAGCACACTGTCCTACGCCTCAGAGAGCCTTAGCACACTGTCCTACGCCTCAGAGAGCCTGAGCACACTGTCCTACGCCTCAGAGAGCCTGAGCACACTGTCCTACGCCTCAGAGAGCCTGAGCACACTGTCCTACGCCTCAGAGAGCCTGAGCACACTGTCCTACGCCTCAGAGAGCCTTAGCACACTGTCCTACGCCTCAGAGAGCCTTAGCACACTGTCCTCCCTACACCTCAGAGAGCCTTAGCACACTGTCCTACGCCTCAGAGAGCCTTAGCACACTGTCCTACGCCTCAGAGAGCCTTAGCACACTGTCCTACGCCTCAGGGAGCCTTAGCACACTGTCCTCCCTACACCTCAGAGAGCCTTAGCACACTGTCCTCCCTACGCCTCAGAGAGCCTTAGCACACTGTCCTCCCTACACCTCAGGGAGCCTTAGCACACTGTCCTCCCTACACCTCAGGGAGCCTTAGCACACTGTCCTCCCTACACCTCAGGGAGCCTTAGCACACTGTCCTCCCTACACCTCAGGGAGCCTTAGCACACTGTCCTCCCTACACCTCAGAGAGCCTTAGCACACTGTCCTCCCTAGACCTCAGAGAGCCTTAGCACACTGTCCTCCCTACGCCTCAGAGAGCCTTAGCACACTGTCCTCCACCTCAGAGAGCCTTAGCACACTGTCCTACGCCTCAGAGAGCCTTAGCACACTGTCCTCCACCTCAGAGAGCCTTAGCACACTGTCCTCCACCTCAGGGAGCCTTAGCACACTGTCCTCCACCTCAGGGAGCCTTAGCACACTGTCCTACGCCTCAGAGAGCCTTAGCACACTGTCCTCCACCTCAGGGAGCCTTAGCACACTGTCCTACGCCTCAGAGAGCCTTAGCACACTGTCCTCCACCTCAGGGAGCCTTAGCACACTGTCCTACGCCTCAGGGAGTCTTAGCACACTGTCCTACGCCTCAGAGAGCCTTAGCACACTGTCCTCCCTACACCTCAGAGAGCCTTAGCACACTGTCCTCCCTACACCTCAGGGAGCCTTAGCACACTGTCCTCCCTACACCTCAGGGAGCCTTAGCACACTGTCCTCCCTACACCTCAGAGAGCCTTAGCACACTGTCCTACGCCTCAGAGAGCCTTAGCACACTGTCCTCCACCTCAGGGAGCCTTAGCACACTGTCCTCCCTACGCCTCAGAGAGCCTTAGCACACTGTCCTACGCCTCAGAGAGCCTTAGCACACTGTCCTCCACCTCAGAGAGCCTTAGCACACTGTCCTCCACCTCAGGGAGCCTTAGCACACTGTCCTCCACCTCAGGGAGCCTTAGCACACTGTCCTACGCCTCAGAGAGCCTTAGCACACTGTCCTCCACCTCAGAGAGCCTTAGCACACTGACCTCCCTACACCTCAGAGAGCCTTAGCACACTGTCCTACGCCTCAGAGAGCCTTAGCACACTGTCCTCCCTACGCCTCAGAGAGCCTTAGCACACTGTCCTCCCTACGCCTCAGAGAGCCTTAGCACACTGTCCTACGCCTCAGAGAGCCTTAGCACACTGTCCTCCCTACGCCTCAGAGAGCCTTAGCACACTGTCCTCCACCTCAGAGAGCCTTAGCACACTGACCTCCCTACACCTCAGAGAGCCTTAGCACACTGACCTCCCTACACCTCAGGGAGCCTTAGCACACTGTCCTCCCTACACCTCAGAGAGCCTTAGCACACTGTCCTCCACCTCAGAGAGCCTTAGCACACTGTCCTCCCTACGCCACAGGGAGCCTTAGCACACTGTCCTCCACCTCAGGGAGCCTTAGCACACTGTCCTCCCTACGCCTCAGAGAGCCTTAGCACACTGTCCTACACCTCAGGGAGCCTTAGCACACTGTCCTCCCTACGCCTCAGAGAGCCTTAGCACACTGTCCTCCACCTCAGAGAGCCTTAGCACACTGTCCTCCACCTCAGAGAGCCTTAGCACACTGTCCTCCCTACGCCACAGGGAGCCTTAGCACACTGTCCTCCACCTCAGAGAGCCTTAGCACACTGACCTCCCTACACCTCAGGGAGCCTTAGCACACTGTCCTCCCTACGCCTCAGAGAGCCTTAGCACACTGTCCTCCACCTCAGAGAGCCTTAGCACACTGTCCTCCCTACGCCACAGGGAGCCTTAGCACACTGTCCTCCACCTCAGGGAGCCTTAGCACACTGTCCTCCCTACGCCTCAGAGAGCCTTAGCACACTGTCCTACACCTCAGGGAGCCTTAGCACACTGTCCTCCCTACGCCTCAGAGAGCCTTAGCACACTGTCCTCCACCTCAGAGAGCCTTAGCACACTGTCCTCCACCTCAGAGAGCCTTAGCACACTGTCCTCCCTACGCCACAGGGAGCCTTAGCACACTGTCCTCCACCTCAGAGAGCCTTAGCACACTGTCCTCCCTACGCCTCAGAGAGCCTTAGCACACTGTCCTACGCCTCAGAGAGCCTTAGCACACTGTCCTCCACCTCAGGGAGCCTTAGCACACTGTCCTCCCTACGCCTCAGAGAGCCTTAGCACACTGTCCTACGCCTCAGAGAGCCTTAGCACACTGTCCTCCGCCTCAGAGAGCCTTAGCACACTGTCCTACGCCTCAGAGAGCCTTAGCACACTGTCCTCCACCTCAGAGAGCCTTAGCACACTGTCCTCCACCTCAGAGAGCCTTAGCACACTGTCCTACGCCTCAGAGAGCCTTAGCACACTGTCCTACGCCTCAGGGAGTCTTAGCACACTGTCCTACGCCTCAGAGAGCCTTAGCACACTGTCCTCCCTACGCCTCAGAGAGCCTTAGCACACTGTCCTCCACCTCAGAGAGCCTTAGCACACTGTCCTCCACCTCAGAGAGCCTTAGCACACTGTCCTACGCCTCAGAGAGCCTTAGCACACTGTCCTCCCTACGCCTCAGGGAGTCTTAGCACACTGTCCTCCACCTCAGAGAGCCTTAGCACACTGTCCTCCACCTCAGAGAGCCTTAGCACACTGTCCTCCCTACACCTCAGAGAGCCTTAGCACACTGTCCTACACCTCAGGGAGCCTTAGCACACTGTCCTCCACCTCAGAGAGCCTTAGCACACTGTCCTACGCCTCAGAGAGCCTTAGCACACTGTCCTCCCTACACCTCAGAGAGCCTTAGCACACTGTCCTCCCTACACCTCAGAGAGCCTTAGCACACTGTCCTCCCTACACCTCAGGGAGCCTTAGCACACTGTCCTCCACCTCAGGGAGCCTTAGCACACTGTCCTCCACCTCAGAGAGCCTTAACACACTGTCCTCCCTACGCCTCAGAGAGCCTTAGCACACTGTCCTCCCTACACCTCAGAGAGCCTTAGCACACTGTCCTCCCTACACCTCAGAGAGCCTTAGCACACTGTCCTCCCTACGCCTCAGAGAGCCTTAGCACACTGTCCTACGCCTCAGAGAGCCTTAGCACACTGTCCTCCGCCTCAGAGAGCCTTAGCACACTTTCCTACGCCTCAGAGAGCCGTAGCACACTGTCCTCCACCTCAGAGAGCCTTAGCACACTGTCCTACGCCTCAGAGAGCCTTAGCACACTGTCCTACGCCTCAGGGAGTCTTAGCACACTGTCCTACGCCTCAGAGAGCCTTAGCACACTGTCCTCCACCTCAGGGAGCCTTAGCACACTGTCCTCCCTACGCCTCAGAGAGCCTTAACACACTGTCCTCCCTACGCCTCAGAGAGCCTTAGCACACTGTCCTCCCTACGCCTCAGGGAGCCTTAGCACACTGTCCTCCCTACACCTCAGAGAGCCTTAGCACACTGTCCTCCCTACGCCTCAGAGAGCCTTAGCACACTGTCCTACGCCTCAGAGAGCCGTAGCACACTGTCCTCCACCTCAGAGAGCCTTAGCACACTGTCCTCCACCTCAGAGAGCCTTAGCACACTGTCCTACGCCTCAGAGAGCCTTAGCACACTGTCCTACGCCTCAGAGAGCCTTAGCACACTGTCCTCCCTCCACCTCAGAGAGCCTTAGCACACTGTCCTCCCTACGCCTCAGGGAGTCTTAGCACACTGTCCTCCCTACGCCTCAGGGAGTCTTAGCACACTGTCCTACGCCTCAGAGAGCCTTAGCACACTGTCCTCCCTCCACCTCAGAGAGCCTTAGCACACTGTCCTCCACCTCAGAGAGCCTTAGCACACTGTCCTACGCCTCAGGGAGCCTTAGCACACTGTCCTCCCTACGCCTCAGGGAGTCTTAGCACACTGTCCTACGCCTCAGAGAGCCTTAGCACACTGTCCTCCCTCCACCTCAGAGAGCCTTAGCACACTGTCCTCCACCTCAGAGAGCCTTAGCACACTGTCCTACGCCTCAGAGAGCCTTAGCACACTGTCCTCCCTACACCTCAGAGAGCCTTAGCACACTGTCCTCCCTACACCTCAGGGAGCCTTAGCACACTGTCCTCCCTACACCTCAGAGAGCCTTAGCACACTGTCCTCCCTACACCTCAGAGAGCCTTAGCACACTGTCCTCCACCTCCGAGAGCCTTAGCACACTGTCCTCCACCTCCGAGAGCCTTAGCACACTGTCCTACACCTCCGAGAGCCTTAGCACACTGTCCTACGCCTCAGAGAGCCTTAGCACACTGTCCTCCCTACACCTCAGGGAGCCTTAGCACACTGTCCTCCCTACACCTCAGGGAGCCTTAGCACACTGTCCTCCCTACACCTCAGGGAGCCTTAGCACACTGTCCTCCCTACACCTCAAAGAGCCTTAGCACACTGTCCTCCCTACACCTCAGGGAGCCTTAGCACACTGTCCTACGCCTCAGAGAGCCTTAGCACACTGTCCTCCGCCTCAGAGAGCCTTAGCACACTGTCCTACGCCTCAGAGAGCCTTAGCACACTGTCCTCCGCCTCAGAGAGCCTTAGCACACTGTCCTACGCCTCAGAGAGCCGTAGCACACTGTCCTCCACCTCAGAGAGCCTTAGCACACTGTCCTCCACCTCAGAGAGCCTTAGCACACTGTCCTACGCCTCAGAGAGCCTTAGCACACTGTCCTACGCCTCAGGGAGTCTTAGCACACTGTCCTACGCCTCAGAGAGCCTTAGCACACTGTCCTCCCTACGCCTCAGAGAGCCTTAGCACACTGTCCTACGCCTCAGAGAGCCTTAGCACACTGTCCTACGCCTCAGAGAGCCTTAGCACACTGTCCTCCACCTCAGAGAGCCTTAGCACACTGTCCTCCACCTCAGAGAGCCTTAGCACACTGTCCTACGCCTCAGAGAGCCTTAGCACACTGTCCTACGCCTCAGAGAGCCTTAGCACACTGTCCTCCACCTCAGGGAGCCTTAGCACACTGTCCTCCCTACACCTCAGAGAGCCTTAGCACACTGTCCTCCCTACGCCTCAGAGAGCCTTAACACACTGTCCTCCCTACGCCTCAGAGAGCCTTAGCACACTGTCCTCCCTACGCCTCAGGGAGCCTTAACACACTGTCCTCCCTACACCTCAGAGAGCCTTAGCACACTGTCCTCCCTACGCCTCAGAGAGCCTTAGCACACTGTCCTACGCCTCAGAGAGCCGTAGCACACTGTCCTCCACCTCAGAGAGCCTTAGCACACTGTCCTACGCCTCAGAGAGCCTTAGCACACTGTCCTACGCCTCAGAGAGCCTTAGCACACTGTCCTACGCCTCAGGGAGCCTTAGCACACTGTCCTCCCTACGCCTCAGGGAGTCTTAGCACACTGTCCTACGCCTCAGAGAGCCTTAGCACACTGTCCTCCCTACGCCTCAGAGAGCCTTAGCACACTGTCCTCCACCTCAGAGAGCCTTAGCACACTGTCCTACGCCTCAGAGAGCCTTAGCACACTGTCCTCCCTACACCTCAGAGAGCCTTAGCACACTGTCCTCCCTACACCTCAGGGAGCCTTAGCACACTGTCCTCCCTACACCTCAGAGAGCCTTAGCACACTGTCCTCCCTACACCTCAGAGAGCCTTAGCACACTGTCCTCCACCTCCGAGAGCCTTAGCACACTGTCCTACACCTCAGGGAGCCTTAGCACACTGTCCTCCCTACACCTCAGAGAGCCTTAGCACACTGTCCTCCACCTCCGAGAGCCTTAGCACACTGTCCTACACCTCAGAGAGCCTTAGCACACTGTCCTACACCTCCGAGAGCCTTAGCACACTGTCCTACGCCTCAGAGAGCCTTAGCACACTGTCCTCCCTACACCTCAGGGAGCCTTAGCACACTGTCCTCCCTACACCTCAGGGAGCCTTAGCACACTGTCCTCCCTACACCTCAGGGAGCCTTAGCACACTGTCCTCCCTACACCTCAGGGAGCCTTAGCACACTGTCCTCCCTACACCTCAGGGAGCCTTAGCACACTGTCCTCCCTACACCTCAAAGAGCCTTAGCACACTGTCCTCCCTACACCTCAGGGAGCCTTAGCACACTGTCCTACGCCTCAGAGAGCCTTAGCACACTGTCCTACGCCTCAGAGAGCCTTAGCACACTGTCCTCCCTACGCCTCAGAGAGCCTTAGCACACTGTCCTACGCCTCAGAGAGCCTTAGCACACTGTCCTACGCCTCAGAGAGCCTTAGCACACTGTCCTACGCCTCAGAGAGCCTTAGCACACTGTCCTACGCCTCAGGGAGCCTTAGCACACTGTCCTCCCTACGCCTCAGAGAGCCTTAGCACACTGTCCTACGCCTCAGAGAGCCTTAGCACACTGTCCTCCCTACACCTCAGAGAGCCTTAGCACACTGTCCTACACCTCAGAGAGCCTTAGCACACTGTCCATCACCTCAGAGAGCCTTAGCACACTGTCCTCCACCTCAGGGAGCCTTAGCACACTGTCCTACGCCTCAGAGAGCCTTAGCACACTGTCCTCCACCTCAGGGAGCCTTAGCACACTGTCCTCCCTACACCTCAGAGAGCCTTAGCACACTGTCCTACGCCTCAGAGAGCCTTAGCACACTGTCCTACGCCTCAGGGAGTCTAAGCACACTGTCCTCCCTACACCTCAGAGAGCCTTAGCACACTGTCCTCCCTACACCTCAGAGAGCCTTAGCACACTGTCCTCCACCTCAGGGAGCCTTAGCACACTGTCCTACACCTCAGAGAGCCTTAGCACACTGTCCATCACCTCAGAGAGCCTTAGCACACTGTCCTCCCTACACCTCAGGGAGCCTTAGCACACTGTCCTACACCTCAGAGAGCCTTAGCACACTGTCCTATGCCTCAGAGAGCCTTAGCACACTGTCCTACACCTCAGAGAGCCTTAGCACACTGTCCTCCACCTCAGAGAGCCTTAGCACACTGTCCTCCCTACACCTCAGAGAGCCTTAGCACACTGTCCTCCCTACACCTCAGAGAGCCTTAGCACACTGTCCTACACCTCAGGGAGCCTTAGCACACTGTCCTATGCCTCAGAGAGCCTTAGCACACTGTCCTCCACCTCAGGGAGCCTTAGCACACTGTCCTCCCTACACCTCAGGGAGCCTTAGCACACTGTCCTCCACCTCAGAGAGCCTTAGCACACTGTCCTACGCCTCAGAGAGCCTTAGCACACTGTCCTCCACCTCAGAGAGCCTTAGCACACTGTCCTACACCTCAGAGAGCCTTAGCACACTGTCCTCCACCTCAGGGAGCCTTAGCACACTGTCCTATGCCTCAGAGAGCCTTAGCACACTGTCCTCCACCTCAGGGAGCCTTAGCACACTGTCCTCCACCTCAGAGAGCCTTAGCACACTGTCCTACACCTCAGAGAGCCTTAGCACACTGTCCTCCACCTCAGGGAGCCTTAGCACACTGTCCTCCCTACACCTCAGGGAGCCTTAGCACACTGTCCTCCACCTCAGAGAGCCTTAGCACACTGTCCTCCACCTCAGAGAGCCTTAGCACACTGTCCATCACCTCAGAGAGCCTTAGCACACTGTCCTACGCCTCAGAGAGCCTTAGCACACTGTCCTACGCCTCAGAGAGCCTTAGCACACTGTCCTCCCTACGCCTCAGAGAGCCTTAGCACACTGTCCTACGCCTCAGAGAGCCTTAGCACACTGTCCTACGCCTCAGAGAGCCTTAGCACACTGTCCTCCCTACACCTCAGAGAGCCTTAGCACACTGTCCTACGCCTCAGGGAGCCTTAGCACACTGTCCTCCCTACGCCTCAGAGAGCCTTAGCACACTGTCCTACGCCTCAGAGAGCCTTAGCACACTGTCCTACGCCTCAGAGAGCCTTAGCACACTGTCCTACACCTCAGGGAGCCTTAGCACACTGTCCTCCACCTCAGAGAGCCTTAGCACACTGTCCTACGCCTCAGAGAGCCTTAGCACACTGTCCTCCCTACACCTCAGAGAGCCTTAGCACACTGTCCTCCACCTCAGGGAGCCTTAGCACACTGTCCTCCACCTCAGGGAGCCTTAGCACACTGTCCTCCACCTCAGAGAGCCTAAGCACACTGTCCTCCACCTCAGAGAGCCTTAGCACACTGTCCATCACCTCAGGGAGCCTTAGCACACTGTCCTCCACCTCAGAGAGCCTTAGCACACTGTCCATCACCTCAGGGAGCCTTAGCACACTGTCCTCCACCTCAGGGAGCCTTAGCACACTGTCCTCCCTACACCTCAGAGAGCCTTAGCACACTGTCCTCCCTACACCTCAGAGAGCCTTAGCACCCTGTCCTCCCTACACCTCAGAGCGCCTTAGCACACTGTCCTCCCTACACCTCAGAGAGCCTTAGCACACTGTCCTCCCTACACCTCAGGGAGCCTTAGCACACTGTCCTCCCTACACCTCAGAGAGCCTTAGCACACTGTCCTCCCTACGCCTCAGAGAGCCTTAGCACACTGTCCTCCCTACGCCTCAGGGAGCCTTAGCACACTGTCCTACGCCTCAGAGAGCCTTAGCACACTGTCCTACGCCTCAGAGAGCCTTAGCACACTGTCCTCCCTACACCTCAGGGAGCCTTAGCACACTGTCCTCCCTACGCCTCAGGGAGCCTTAGCAAACTGTCCTACGCCTCAGAGAGCCTTAGCACACTGTCCTACGCCTCAGGGAGTCTAAGCACACTGTCCTCCCTACACCTCAGAGAGCCTTAGCACACTGTCCTCCACCTCAGGGAGCCTTAGCACACTGTCCATCACCTCAGAGAGCCTTAGCACACTGTCCTACACCTCAGAGAGCCTTAGCACACTGTCCTATGCCTCAGAGAGCCTTAGCACACTGTCCTACACCTCAGAGAGCCTTAGCACACTGTCCTCCACCTCAGAGAGCCTTAGCACACTGTCCATCACCTCAGAGAGCCTTAGCACACTGTCCTCCCTACACCTCAGAGAGCCTTAGCACACTGTCCTACACATCAGGGAGCCTTAGCACACTGTCCTCCCTACACCTCAGAGAGCCTTAGCACACTGTCCTCCACCTCAGGGAGCCTTAGCACACTGTCCTCCCTACGCCTCAGAGAGCCTTAGCACACTGTCCTCCACCTCAGAGAGCCTTAGCACACTGTCCTACACCTCAGAGAGCCTTAGCACACTGTCCTCCACCTCAGGGAGCCTTAGCACACTGTCCTATGCCTCAGAGAGCCTTAGCACACTGTCCTCCACCTCAGGGAGCCTTAGCACACTGTCCTCCACCTCAGAGAGCCTTAGCACACTGTCCTACACCTCAGAGAGCCTTAGCACACTGTCCTCCACCTCAGGGAGCCTTAGCACACTGTCCTATGCCTCAGAGAGCCTTAGCACACTGTCCTCCACCTCAGGGAGCCTTAGCACACTGTCCTCCCTACACCTCAGGGAGCCTTAGCACACTGTCCTCCACCTCAGAGAGCCTTAGCACACTGTCCTACGCCTCAGAGAGCCTTAGCACACTGTCCTACACCTCAGAGAGCCTTAGCACACTGTCCTCCACCTCAGAGAGCCTTAGCACACTGTCCTCCACCTCAGAGAGCCTTAGCACACTGTCCATCACCTCAGAGAGCCTTAGCACACTGTCCTCCACCTCAGAGAGCCTTAGCACACTGTCCTCCACCTCAGAGAGCCTTAGCACACTGTCCTACGCCTCAGAGAGCCTTAGCACACTGTCCTACGCCTCAGAGAGCCTTAGCACACTGTCCTCCCTACACCTCAGAGAGCCTTAGCACACTGTCCTACGCCTCAGGGAGCCTTAGCACACTGTCCTCCCTACGCCTCAGAGAGCCTTAGCACACTGTCCTACGCCTCAGAGAGCCTTAGCACACTGTCCTACGCCTCAGAGAGCCTTAGCACACTGTCCTCCACCTCAGAGAGCCTTAGCACACTGTCCTACGCCTCAGAGAGCCTTAGCACACTGTCCTACGCCTCAGAGAGCCTTAGCACACTGTCCTACACCTCAGGGAGCCTTAGCACACTGTCCTCCACCTCAGAGAGCCTTAGCACACTGTCCTACGCCTCAGAGAGCCTTAGCACACTGTCCTACACCTCAGGGAGCCTTAGCACACTGTCCTACACCTCAGGGAGCCTTAGCACACTGTCCTACGCCTCAGAGAGCCTTAGCACACTGTCCTCCCTACACCTCAGAGAGCCTTAGCACACTGTCCTCCCTACACCTCAGAGAGCCTTAGCACACTGTCCTCCCTACACCTCAGAGAGCCT
>NW_027263161.1:25000-37500 GCF_902827115.2 Pseudochaenichthys georgianus
CTGAAAACGTTTTTTAAAAACGAAATAAAACTTTATTCCGAGTGTGCTTGCTTTTCTCTTTGAAAGTCATCACATAACAGCATTGTAATACATGGTTCGGCTGCATTAAGTGTTACATATCTGCCGTAGTTCTCTATGTATAGAGCCCTGCTGAGAAGACTTCTAGACAAGCAGGAAGAACTGCCGCCAAAACTGAAAACGTGACGTGGATCATAAATATATAAGCAATTAAACAACATCTTACATTTCTTTTCACACAATACGTCTCCTTGCAGTATCAACACTAATTCGGCTGACTTTTATATTTGATCCAATTGGTAGATAGGCTGTATTTATACTATAACGGTGCACAGCTGATAGAAAGGGACACCTGGTGGGTAAAGCACGTTATTGAATTGTATTATTTATTATTAGATATTAATAGGAGGATGTGCAAAACAGACAAACTAATAAGGCTTAATTCAAACATTAAAGAGTACTTTAGGTTAAGGTCTTCTTTTGAATAAGAAAAAAGCTTTGGGGGTATAGAAGAAGAATATGGAGGGATGAAACCCTCTTTAATGGTCACACATGCAGAGCACACAGCACACACAGTGACATTTGTATCTACAGATACATATTAACCTGTTAAGCCCGAAGGTCCCCGCCGACGGGGACCCTGATTTTTTTTATACACACTCACACAAATATTTTTAATATTTTTTTAAGAATATTTTTTTTTATTTAAATATTTAAAAAAAAAAATGTTTTAATGGAATGAATACCTATAGTGATTATTCAATGTAATACAATGATTTTTATAGTCTGGTATCTGAAAAAGGTCAAATGGCACTGATGGAACCAAATGTGCCCAAAGCTTATTCCGCCTGGACTTTATTTTCATAAACCTCTCTAAAAAGGTCAAATGTCACTTGTTTTGCCTCAATCTTGATACAGGGTACTTATTATATGTTATAATTTGGATTCCTAAAGCTTTTAGGCTACTAACCCATCATTCAAGGTTGGTCTTCACTATAAGTAATGGGTTTTCTTTAGGCGGAGACAGGAATTTACATTTTTTTGCTATGTTCCATCTGAATTTACTCTGACACAGAAACATCTATATTGATTCTGACACTTCTACATCCAACTCACAGATGTAACCTTGCTTTGATAACAAAAATTATTCATATAAACCTTTTAGAAGTGAAGTTACAGTCATTTGTTCTGGGAATGTCATTTTCGAGCCTGAAACCTGAAAAACAGGCTCGGCCTGACAAAGTACTTAATATAATTGCTTTCCTGCAATGTTAACTATGTTTAAGCACTTATTTGTTTATTATTTGTTTATTATTAAACTGATATTATACTGTATTATACTCTTATGTATGTAGATAGTATAAGAAATGTGCAGAATGACAGTTTAATGGTGGAGGTATACACACAATATTGATAGATGTCTTGTAATGCACTGTTGAGGAACCTGCGACCCAAGTTTTTCATTCATTGCATAACTACACCGTAGTTGTGTATGATATGTCAAAAAATCTTGAAAGGGGTGTGGAAACTAGTCATTATATACAGTCTGTTGTGACAACACAGTCTTTAATGAACTATTAGTAGAGAATAACGAGTAATGAATATACTTTATAGGGATCCTATTAATATCTAATAATAAAATAATACAATTCAATAACATGCTTTACCCACCAGGTGTCCCTTTCTATCAGCTCTGCACCGTTATAGTATAAATACAGCCTATCTACCAATTGGATCAAATATAAAAGTCAGCCGAATTAGTGTTGATACTGCAAGGAGACGTATTGTGTGAAAAGAAATGTAAGATGTTGTTTAATTGCTTATATATTCACGTCACGTTTTCAGTTTTGGCGGCAGTTCTTCCTGCTTGTCTAGAAGTCTTCTCAGCAGGGCTCTATACATAGAGAACTACGGCAGATATGTAATATTTAATGCAGCCGAACCGTGTATTACAATGCTCTTATGTGATGACTTTCAAAGAGAAAAGCAAGCACACTCGGAATAAAGTTTTATTTTGTTTTTAAAAAACATTTTCAGATTTCACATCACATAAACCCAAAATCCCAGCATGCATTGCGGCTAAACCATCCAATCATCGAGCTGAGGATCTTGCCTACGTCAGTTTCCGGTTTCATTTATCACCGATGTATTTTGTTAGACACACATTCCTTCACATTTACATTTTAATTTGCATTAAAGTATTTCGTGAGGCCTTCCAACATGTTTTTAAATATAACTACGGTTGTAGTTGAAGAGTTTGTAAATTAACATGAACCGAAGCTGTTGCCTGGCAACTCAATCGCACAACGTCACGTCCGTTAATTCCACATCCACACCAGATCCACATGCATGGATTAACATCGATTTAATACATTAATGTAGCCTTTGTTTCTGCTAAAAGAGGTGTCGACCAGCTGGGGTAACAAGAAAATTGGCGTAATCGAGTGTGATTAATAAAAAATAAATCATTATTATATTAATATTGACAATAACAACCGACCGTCAGGGTAGCATTTGCTTGGCATTTCCGGTTATTTCTCTAATGTTTAACATGGGTTAACAATACCGTGTAACTGTCACGTTTGAAGGGACGAAATCGTGACATCTTCACGTCTCCCAGCATGGTAAATCGTCACATGTTCACGTCTTGCCGTGATATCGGGTTGCCTAAAACACACCTGTTATCCCCTTGTGGTCCAGTGCCCTCTTATTATTACATCACTGTTTTGCTGATTCCCTCCCTAACATCCCACAACCCCCCTGAGTCCCTCACACAGAAACCAGCTCAAGATGTGTTTAACTACGTACACAGAATAAACAGGCTTGTTACTCAGAAAGCACAGAGCCTGGGTGGAAAGAGGAAGGGGGGGGCTCCTCCTCAGTATTCAGAGTGGATTACTGCTCGTGTCTCCCAGAGCTACCGGCCCATTAAAACACTCACACTCACAGGACGGCCCTGAGACTTAACCCTTGTAAATTAGTGGTAAAAGCCGACGTCATCAGGGATCATTAAATGGTGGGGATCAGTCAGGACCTCAGACCAGAAGTCTCTGTGTGTTTGGTCATTTTGATGTGATACTCTGAGTTTGAGTTCCGTTGACTTTATGCCTTGAAGTGTCAGTTACGACTCTGCTGTGGTCCCATTGTATTTCAGTCTGTCTTTACATCGCTGCTGTACGACTCTTAACTGCTGGAAATCCGATCTTAAAGCAGCCATGCTTCGTAATTACTAAACATTTGATTGTTTTTTATGCTGATTAAACCCCACGCATGTTTCCAGGATCAGTCTGACTTTTTGAATCACGGAATAGCTTCAGACCGGCTGCGTGCCTCTCAACATTTGAAGCATTAAGGTCTGCAGCGACAACAATTACAACGTCTTGATTTTGACCCCAACCTACTTACTCCTCACCTTGTTCAAATAAACACAAACTGTTCAGTCTGAATTGGGTATCTGAAAACACTTCATTTCTTTTCAACTGTCATTTCTCAAGAAGGTTCCTGGAATGTAGTTTGGTTCTGTAATTGGGAATGAGAGGACTCTTTTATTCTGTTCACAGCAGATTAGCCGATCCTAAAACATGTAATAAGGTCGCCTTCTGTAGAGCTATACATTGCAGTCAAAATGAGTTTCAACGAATGTGCACAAATAAGTAACTTATAAAGACATTTCATAAAGGAAAGGTCTTAATATTCCAACATACTTTAGTAACGGTTAGTCAGCGGTAGGTGGTGGTGGATGAGGTTTGAAGGCAGTCACTTGTTTTGGAGCGCTAACAACCTTAGCAAGGATAATGTGGGTGATCCTCCGGGGCAAGGCTCATTATTGTTGGAGGGGATTTGGAGCTGCTCTCCTGTCTGGTGGGAGGCTGGGAAGGTGGGAGGGTGGGAGGCTGGGAGGCTGGGAGGCTGGGAGGGTGGGAGGCTAGGAGGAGGAACGGAGGGAGCCTCGCTAAGAGGGGGGTTCATGGAGGTTTGCAGGGGCGGTTAACAGAAGATTATGAGATGTTCACGTTTTGCTCAACCACACTCATGAATGTTCGAAGCTTCTTTGTATCATTAAAATGGCAGTTGCAAAAAAAGGATGAAATGAAATGACTAAACGTCATCATCACACCGAACACACGTCGGCCTTGTGACCTTGATTTAGTTTGTTTATAATGCTAGCTTTTCACTTTTGGGCATGACATTTACACTTCAAAGATCCTATAGTGGTCATAATACCGAGACTATCCTGCTGAACTACATTTTTGCCAAATATCTTATTTTCTTCAAGATTGGAAAATCCAATGGAAAAATCCCACTGGCTTTTTGTCAAGGGAGCCCCTGCAATGCTTCCAGGTCGGCTCTGTTCCTCTCATTAACAACTGTTTCTCCAACTGAAGTCAAAACTGGAATTAGACTCTGTAAACAGTTCTTGATGTCAAAGCAGATTCATTTGTAATTATTACTAAACAATAAAATATAATAAATTAATTGGAAAATTGGAAACATGAAGTCACCAGTCAAATGTAATTTCTGTGACTTTGAATATGAATGAAGCAGCTATGAGTGTGTGTGTGTGTGTGTGTGTGTGTGTGTGTGTGTGTGTGTGTGTGTGTGTGTGTGTGTGTGTGTGTGTGTGTGTGTGTGTGTGTGTGTGTGTGTGTGTGTGTGTGTGTGTGTGTGTGTGTGTGTGTGTGTGTGTGTGTGTGTGTGTGTGTGTGTGTGTGTGTGTGTGTGTGTGTGTGTGGTCTAGCATTACTATATTTGTGGGGACCTACATCTGTTTACATAGTCACGTGTGGGGACTGGCTTCCCTTATGGGGACAAATTGGAGGTCCCCATAAGGGGAATCATTAATTTTAGGGTGAAGACTTGGTTAGGGTTAGGATTAGGGTAAGGTTAAGGGTTAGGGTTAGGGTTAGGCATGTGTTGGTTATGGTTAAGGTTAGGATAAATATCCAGGAAATGCATGTAAGTCAATGTAATGTCCCCTGAAGTGATGTATACATGGTATGTGTGTGTGTGTGTGTGTGTGTGTGTGTGTGTGTGTGTGTGTGTGTGTGTGTGTGTGTGTGTGTGTGTGTGTGTGTGTGTGTGTGTGTGTGTCACTTTATAAATGTTACTAGTTCTTAAAAGTCAGACAGCTGGACTGAAGCAGAAACATCTGCTGCAGCCATATCTTCTGCCATAAAGTGAGCATTACACGTATATCAGCACAAAAGGCAGCTGAGCCAGCACATTTTCTACAGAGAGATCGAGTGAAAGAGAAGACTCTGGTCTGTTTGGAGTCGCAGGTAGAGGGAAACCAGACCCCAAACTTTCCCCAGGAGCAGGAGGAGGAGAGGAGGAAACCACAGCAGTGCTCTACACATGCTACTGCTTGTTGTGTCTCTCTTCCCCAAACACCACATTCTGTGGTGGTTTGGTGGGTGGAGGGTTTCTAACTCAAACCATACTGCCACAATCCCTCAGTATGAAGCCTGAGACATCTGAGCATGCTGCTTCTGCTCTGTGTTTATATGAGAGGTCTTCACGGGTCAATGAATGAACCTAATGAAAATGTGTGTTTATCTCTTAGGTCTAAAATAGACCTGATAATATTTAGATTGGGTCCAACATTAGCTGTCAGACACACTGTCCTGTGTCTGCAGTTTTCATTTTCGTTTTTTGTATTACTTTTATTTAACTGATACACCTTTTACCCTATACAAATACACAAAAAAATTGCCTGAAATCAATTCACAGTTATTTTCTCATCATTTTCTATCAAAAGCCAAAGGAGACACTCATTCAGACAGTCATCATGTTCGCTTTCTGTCAATCATTAAGTTTAGGTTTGTATTGCAGCAACAGCACCCCGCCCAACTTCATTGATTTGAATTAGGTCTGAGATCCAGGTCTGATAAGACCATCCAGACTCTGAGAGTCCTGAGAGTCCTGCTTTTAAACCAAAGAGAAGTTGAGCATTGTACCAGTGGCCATGCAATCAACTTAAATCTACAGCGATATGAAGCGCACACCAAAGGAAGGCGTTTAGGAAGAGGAGGAGGTGATGTAGCTAAGTAGATGTGCTGGACACGTACATCCAAAGTAAAATTCATGATCATAAAGTGCAGGCCCCTTGAATAAGTCAATGGAATAATCTGCTGCATCATGAGATAAGAGGCTGGATGAAAGAGAGGGGAAAAGGGGGGAGAAAGAGGGAAAGAGCGAGAGAGAAACATGCAGTGAGAGGAAGAGAGAGAGTGGGGGTGGGCCCAGGCTTCTCATTAAGATTCTTGCGGTGCGGTGACTCAGCCCATTTTAGTAATGGAGAGCCCCGGCCACCTAAAGATGGAAATGGCCATTTCTCAACCCCTCCTCTCTCACACACACACGCACATTTTATATATAAATTATCCCAAGCACTTACAAGTGGGGAAGGCTGGCTGAGGAACACTGCAAGGTCATTCTCAAATCTTTTGGACGGCTGGGATCGGGAGAGGAGTTTTAATGGGAGTGCAGGGAGAGGACAGCCCACGAGTGGGGGCTTGCAGGAACACTTCTCTCTCCAGACCTCACTCCCAACTCGCATTTACGCAGCAAAACCGATACACCACGGACAGTCTGTACATGATTTCAGTTTGAAGTCAGTTTTAAACTTAAAAGTAAATAAACTAGATAACGGGATTGTCTAAATTGGGAACGACAAACAAATGAAGAAATTGTTATCCTTCTGGCTGTGTTTTCTGATATACTAATAATCAGCTAATTTAAGGCTGGCAAAACATTTCTTGCACTTTTCGTGTATGTGAAAAGTGGAAGTAGCCACCTAACTCGTGTGAAGTACGGTTGAAGCTTTAAATCTGGCATGTTGGCCATCACCATCTGGGTTTGTCCCAGTAGCCATCTTGGTTTTTTGGAAGCAGAGATCAGGGTTCTGACCTCCTCTCATCTCGTTGGTGATCTGGCCGATGACGGTTGTGTCGTCAGAAAACCTCCCGATGGTGTTGGAGCTGTGTGTGGCCATGCAGTCGTGAGTGAACAGGGAGTAGAGGAGAGGGCTGAGCACGCAGCCTTGAGGGGCTCCGGTGTTGAGGATCAGGGTGGAGGATGTGATGTTTCCCACCCGCACTGCCTGGGGTCTGCCCGTCAGGAAGTTCAGGATCCAGTCACAGAGGGCGCTGTTGAGCCCGAGGTCTCTCAGCTTGATGACCAGCTTGGAGGGCACAATGGTGTTGAAGGCTTAACTGTAATCAATAAACAGCATTGTCACACATGTGTTCCTGTTCCTCTGGTCCAGGTGTGAGAGGGCAGTGTGGATGGTGAGGGCTGTGGCGTCATCTGTGGACCTGTTGGCTCTGTAGGCAAACTGCAGGGGGTCCAGAGAGTCAGGGAGGGAGGAGGTGATGAAGGTTTTGACAAACCACTCAAAGCACTTCATGGTGATGGAGGTGAGTGCTACTGGGCGGTAGTCGTTGAGGCTGGTGGTTTTAGTCTTTTTGGGGACAGGAACGATGGTGGAGTGTTTGAAGCACATGGGGACCACAGACTGCAGCAGGCACCTGTTGAAGATGTCTGTGAACACCTCTGCCAGCTGAACTGCACACACCCTGAGAACACGGCCAGGGATGCCATCAGGTCCAGGAGCCTCGTGTGGGTTAACCCTTTTAAAGGATCTACACACATCTGCCCTGTTTAAAACAAAAGGGTAGGGATCCTGGTCCTTCTATAGCTCCACAGTCTGCTCTCAAAACGTGCAGAAAAAGAGTTCAGCTCACTTGGGAGAGACGCACACACAGACAGTCCCCAAGCACCACCCGCTGCTCCTTTGAAGTCAGTCATTGTCCTTAGCCCCGCCCACATGTTCTTTGCATCAGAACCTCTGAAGTCAGACTATACTTTTTCTTTGTAGTGTTTCTTTGCACTGCTAATAGCTCTCTGGAGCGCGTACCTTGACTCCCTATACTCTTCCAAATATCCAACTCTGTGTGCGTTAGTGCATGCTTTCAACTTGGCACATACTTCGCCGTTTAGCCAGGGCTTTTGATTTGGGAATGTTCGTAGATTAATCTTTGGTACTACGTCATCGATGCATTTACCAACGTTGCCAATGACCGCGTCCATGTGTGTGTTGATGTTGTCGTCCTCAAACATAGTTTCCAAGCAGTGTTTTCTATGAGAAGTTGGGTTATTTTCTCATAAACGTTTATACAATCTGTCCTCGAAGTCACGCCCTGCTGGACATTAGAGAGAGTGCAGGTATGCGGCTCATTGGCTTCACCTTTCATACGTAGAAGTTGCCGCTTGGTTAACACTTGGTTAACACTTGGTTAACACTTCATTTAATTCTTCCTTTTGTTTATTCCTAAAATACTGTTCAAACAAGAAAAGCATTACTTCAGTAAAGATGGTCTTAGCATAAGCCCAAACAACAAAACCATATTAGATCCAGCTATCTGCTTTTGCCAGCAGAAACCCAAAAGTACAACATGTACCAGCAGCTTGATTTACAATGCAGACTAGGGTACAACAAATGCCAAATGGGTTACCGGTTTGAAACCCCCCATTGTGGCTACATGATCATTTATATATAACATATATGATAGAGTGAAGTCAATTCGTGACGAACAGGACAATATGATGACATCAATGTTCTCCATCAGCTCTAATGAGGCTTTAGTCTGCCAGTGTTCCTACTCTCACCACTACAGGAAACACAATACGCTGCGTGGCAGTAACACAGAGCTGTTTGACCCTGTGGGTGTATTTATATGTGTGTGTGTCATGTGAGGACAGCAGTGTGAGCACATGGACAGGTTAACCAGGAACAGATCAGAGACTCTGAGCAGGATCAGCTCGAGTCCAATTCCAAGGTCCGAGAGGTGAGGTAACGCGGAGCAGACTCCGAGACACACAACACTTCAACTGAATGTCACCCACCCAGTGAGAAAGAGGAACGTATGGTATGCAGGTTCTGCTTCTTATTATAATAAAAAAAACATTCAAATGAAGAGAAGAAATGTATTCTGTGTATACAAAACAATAAGGAGTTGTAATGAAATCCATTCAACGTATGGTTGTTAAGGTGAAGCAGAAGTTGGGACGTGATCTCTGGTGTTCACTGTTATAGGACACCATATGTGAGGGTTGTGTTGAGGACGCAGGGAGCACATCAGGTGACTGAGCAGAACACAGCAGCCTGATCATGAACGACAGGCGGAAACCCGCAGCAGATTGTCGGTCAAAGAGGATCGTGTACACGTGTGCCTTGTGATTAAAACCTGGAGCCGAGGACGTGACCCCACCTGAGGAATCGCTGCGCTGCACCGGCTGCACCTGACCCCACCTGACCCCACCGGACCCCACCTGACCCCACCGGACCCCACCTGACCCCACCGGACCCCACCTGACCCCACCTGACCCCACCTGACCCCACCGGACCCCACCTGACCCCACCTGACCCCACCTGACCAACACACCGGACCCCACCTGACCAACACACCTGACCCCACCGGACCCCACCTGACCCCACCTGACTAACACACCTGACCCCACCTGACCAACACACCTGACCCCACCTGACCAACACACCTGACCCCACCGGACCCCACCTGACCAACACACCTGACCCCACCTGAGGAATCGCTGCGCTGCACCGGCTGCACCTGACCCCACCTGACCCCACCGGACCCCACCTGACCCCACCGGACCCCACCTGACCAACACACCTGACCCCACCTGACCAACACACTGGACCCCACCTGACCCCACCTGACCAACACACCTGACCCCACCGGACCCCACCTGACCAACACACCTGACCCCACCTGACCAACACACCTGACCCCACCGGACCCCACCTGACCAACACACTGGACCCCACCTGACCCCACCTGACCAACACACCTGACCCCACCGGACCCCACCTGACCAACACACCTGACCCCACCTGACCAACACACCTGACCCCACCGGACCCCACCTGACCAACACACCTGACCCCACCTGACCAACACACCTGACCCCACCGGACCCCACCTGACCAACACACCTGACCCCACCTGACCAACACACCTGACCCCACCGGACCCCACCTGACCCCACCGGACCAACACACCTGACCCCACCGGACCCCACCTGACCAACACACCTGACCACACCGGACTGACTTACCTTAAAGAACTCATTATACCCTACTGGCCTACTAGGGCATTGCGTTCCAAGAATGCAGGGTTGTTGGTTGTTCCTAGAGTCTCTAAAAGTACAATGGGAGCCAGAGCCTTTTCTTATCAAGCTCCACATTTGTGGAATCAGCTTCCAGTTTGTGTTCGGGCGGCAGACACCCTATCCGTTTTTAAGAGTGCGCTTAAGACCTTCCTTTTTGATAAAGCGTATAGTTAGGGCTGATTAGATTCAGCCCCTAGTTTTGCTGATATAGGCTTAGTTTGTCGGGGGACATCTTACTTCTTCCTTCTCTCTGTCTGTACCCGTGTACTCTCATGTTCCGATGAACCCAGCTTCCCCACATCTCTTTCTTTTTGGTGTCTATATACGCTGGGATCCGGAGTCATGGATGATCCTGCGGTCCTGTGTCCTGGATCGCGAGCCCTGGATCGCGAGTCGTGGCTGTGGTCCTGGATCATCGGTCCTGGATGGATATCCTCGTGGATTCATCTTCCTATTATACACACATGCATTTCCAAACATCTGGACTACCTATGTTGCAAATGTATTATCTTTTCAATTTACACACGGCATCTATTGCAGTCTGTCCGTCCTGGAGAGGGATCCCTCCTCTGTTGCTCTCCCTGAGGTTTCTCCATGTTCCCTTTAAACTGTGGGTTTTCTCCGGAAGTTTTTCCTTGTACGATGTGAGGGTCTGAGGACAGAGGGTCTAAGGACAGAGGGTCTAAGGACAGAGGGTCTGAGGACAGAGGGTGTCGTATTGTCATACTGATATTCTGTACACACTGTGAAGACCACTGAGACAAATGTAACATTTGTGATATTGGGCTATATAAATAAACATTGATTGATTGATTGATTGATTGATTGATTGATTGATTGATTGATTGATTGATTGATTGACCCCACCAGACCAACACACCTGTCCAACACACCTGACCCCACCGGACCCCACCTGACCCCACCTGACCAACACACCGGACCCCACCTGACCCCACCTGACCAACACACCGGACCCCACCTGACCAACACACTTGACCCCACCGGACCCCACCTGACCAACACACCTGACCCCACCGGACCCCACCTGACCAACACACCTGACCCCACCTGACCAGCACACCTGACCCCAACTGACCCCACCTGACCAGGCAGAATGTAAACACGTATGACTGACAGATACAGATAAAGAGAGACAGACAGGATCCGGCAGACGGTGGGATCGAACTTGAGGTTGAATTGAATGAGGTTGGAAGCTGGTTTTATCAATGGTTTCTTAACATATTTCAGGTAAAATATAATACACTGAGATTATTATTTATTTTTGGTGCAGCAGCACAAAGCAAAGAGTATAACTCTTATTAAGGCATTTTTAGATCAATATGTGGAATTTACATCTCAAAGGATTTAACATATTGGATTCTGGAGATGAGCACTCCAGGTTCACCTGAGGCCGTTAAATTACAGACTTAAAGAATTGAACCCTGCATATTATTTATCAATTTGTATTTGGCCAAGCGCTTTATCATCAAGATCTGGGGTATATCATTAATGCGTATGAAAAGTGAAATGTTCAGCACTGTGGGATCTTGGTTGGGATCAGCGTGGGATCTTGGTTGGGATCAGCGTGGGATCTTGGTTGGGATCAGCGTGGGATCTTGGTTGGGATCAGCGTGGGATCTTGGTTGGGTTAAATGAATTGTCTGCTTTCTTTCAGCTGAATAGATACTGCTCAAAGTAGAAGGTTTTAAGATTCCTAATTAGATTTATATTCTGCATTTTTAGGGATTGGTGGAGTTTACTATATCTAACGGCTGGAATTCACATTTCTAATTGCTCTAGATAAATATAGCTAAGTCTATCTAATGCCTTTCTTGACATTAAAATGTGGATACTGTAAAAAATGGAATGTTCGGAATCACCATGAATTACAGGGTATTTTTCAGTCTTTTGCAAAATGCTTTTTATTTAGTACAAAGAACTGAAGAGTTGTACCTCTCTAAGACTGCCACAAGTATGACACCATGAATAACAACTTACTGAACTAATAGAAAAGCATCACATTATTTACAACACATATGTTTCATGTGTTCAACATTATATTACAGGAGTATTTTGTGTGCTGTATTTCAACTTTGTCTTGAGTACAAGAGCCAAACTAAAGCACCAATAAGCTGTGCAGCTAAAACATTTCCTCACTTTGGTTTGAGATCAAATGTGGCCTGCTCCTCCTGCAGCCAGATCCCCACGTCTCCTCTGCTGCAGGACGCTCAGGTGAATGGCTTTATATTAGAAAGGATTGCAGGATTACTCGTGGATTTCCTTCCTAA
>NW_027263161.1:39670-102170 GCF_902827115.2 Pseudochaenichthys georgianus
TTTGTTGTCTAATGTCTTGTTTGTTCCGACTCAGAGGGGGGGGGGGGGTTAGGGGGATTTTAAGAGCCTGCCTTGGTATAGGCCACATAATAGAGGAGGATGAAGGAGTGAGAAGGAAGAGAGGGGGGCTCGGGACCAGAGGCCTGTACACAACTCAACTCTGTACTCACCGACTATTCAACGATCTGTTCAAAGTTAGCTTTGGAAACAAAATCATTTCCTTTCGGGAGGGCCTGCAGGTCACTTTGAGAGAGATCTTTCACCTGGTTAAATAAAGGCTACACACAAACACATGCATAGTAACACGGCAGAACACCGGAGCCCGCTGCGGGGAAGCGGTGGCTGTTCTGAGTTTGTTCTAATCCGTCAAAATGATGGACGGCTTTCAGATTTTTCCATCATTGTTAAAAAAAAACGTCATAGATGGAAAATATTCGGTTAACGCGACCTCTGCTCGGGACCCTTCGAAGGGTTAGTATCTGGAGCCAGATTATTATTTTAGAGAGGATCATGAAAAACATTTAAAAACCTCCTCATACCCAAGATTGTGCTAAACTACCCATAAACCTTAGCGACCGCTACAAAGAAGAAGTGTCCTCAGAGCAGCAGAGTTGTATCAAAATAACGAGAAAATTGGTTGATGTGAATTTTCTTAAATCACTGAATGAATGATTCAACCAATGACCTCGATTAACAGACTTTATCTAAAGGATAAGTCAACTCTAAAGGCACACTAGGATTCTCTAAAGTGTCCTTTTCAAACCAGCGTTCTAGAGATAGGAGATGAGAATAGAAAGTGCTCTGTGGCAAGGTGTCAGCTCTCTCCTCCCTCTGTCTGTCCTGCAGCACAACGTAAATTCTTCATTGTTTATTAGCTGTCACTTCCTAAATAGTACTTGCTGCGCATACAGGGTGAATCCATCGGGAGGGAGGGAGGGAGGGAGGGAGGGAGGTGTGAAGTTACACAGACAGACAGGACAGGCGAGAGGAAACAGAGCTGCAGATTCACCTACGGGACAATATTTCAAATGCTTCAATTACAGTTTAATTCCAGCCAAAGCCATCTTGATGTTTGCAACAAGAGGTGGCATAAGAGGGTGGAGCTAAGTTCAAACGAAAGATACATCGACCAAAATGTTATAAATCACTTTCATGAAGTAAAAACCAACTGGGAAAGGGTTGAAGTTCTGAGACAAACAATGGACAACACTCAAACCAGACAACACTGTGGTCCATCCGATCTTCTGCTCTATCGTCTATTTACTCTTAATGGGCGCATCGTTTACTAAATGAATACCATGCCGTGTTGGATAAGAGTTCAAACTAGGAATTGACACCATAAACTCATAAGTTAATTAAGTGTGAAGTATCATTTTCTCATAGACTTCTATACAATCAGACTTCTTTTTGCAAAAGAATCCCTCTCCTCTCAATATTAGAAAGAGATCAGATTTAAAGCTTGGTTCAAACCCTCAAGAGAGTGTAGTTCTCTTTATTGTTACCCTCACTTATCTCTGGCCTCATATCGGCGAACGATCTCGTCACTTGCTTCAGGAGGCAGACGCTAATTGATCACTGCTGTGCTTCAGGTATGAGGACGTGTTGAGGCTGAAAGCCGGTGCAGTACTGATAGTGATAACATGGTGTCAGAGGACACCGGGCAGACAGGAAGTGGACAGGTGCAGTCCTGCAGCTGAAAGAGAGAGCCTGTATAAAGAGCATGTCAGTACATTTTAGAGGACACAGCAGAGTGTCCGTTTTAGAATTAGGGCAGAATTGACGGTATTAGCTTATAGCCCCCCTCTCTCTGCACCCTTGAAAGCCTGCGCAAACCCAGGGATGTGTAAAACGGGGCGGCCAAATGAATTGCTGGGGCTCTGGAGCTCTCCGAGCCGCCAGGAGCTGCCCTACCTGCGCTGAGTCAGCAGCGCTCACTCTATCCTCTAATGGACAGCAACGGAATTTAATTAGCAGGAAGCCGCAGAGCGGGTTATGGAGCGGGGGGGAAGTGTCCTGTGTGTGTGTGTGCGCCATTGAGCATTCGACCCCTGCTGTCATCCTCTGGAAACCCCGTCCGTCAGCGGGACGATCTGCTCTTATCATCAGAGTCCTGTTTGTTTGTCCTACAGGGACGGGGGACGGGGGACGGGGTCACTGAGCTGCAGGAGTGAGAGGTCAGCGTGTGATTGACTGCAGTTATTAGTCCAATGGTTTATTTCGTAACTCTTTGATATTTTATGATTTTGTTTGAATCATTCTTTAAGAAGATAATTGTGTGATTTCTGCCTCTTAATGCATAGAGATATAATCAGACAGCCTTTCTGTTTTGGCCATTTTTGCTGTTAACATGTATATTGTATCTTTCAATCCTAAAAGTAGAAAAATGTATCATTATCGTTAAGTGAATATTTATGATGTTTTATATACCATATGATAACTAGTGGAGATAAATAGAGCAATAAGTACATTATTTATTATTCTTTTGTGTTGCCTTCTCCTCCCCCATTCGACATCACAGAAACTCCGTTCACAGAAACATGAGGTATTACTTTTCACATTGATAACTTTCATAATTCTAGAGATATTACCCATAATTCATCAACACTTCCCCAACAGGAATGATTTGAACACCTCATTCAATCTCTAAAATGTTACACATCTGTCTGACATTATTCGTATGACACAACTTTTAAATCAGATTTATACTTTTGGAAATATTACACAAGGTTTGGAGCCTGGTAAAGAAGTCTTTTCAGATTTTAACATTAGTGTGTATTGCGCTGCTCGTCTAGAGTGCTCAAAACAGAGTGGAGGAAAGCTTGAAATTCGCCTAAAATGTCTTCTTTAAACCTGCCATAAAGGCCTGCACCTATGACTCGCACATGCACGGTTGTCACATTACAGCCAAAACAGAAACATATGGACATACTAGGTAACTATATAAAAAGTGTGCATATGTATTTAGAATCTTATCAATGTGACAATTTTTTTCAGTGAGTAGTGGACCTAACATCCTCTAGGGGGGTCCGGGAAGATTTTTTTTTTAAATGTTGAAGTTAAATGCATACATCTGGTGCACTTTGAGAGCAAACTTAGGGACTAGATCTATGGATACATCCTCAACAACACCCATGTGAAACAGAACTGTAAACAGATTTACTTTTCTTTATGCATATTTTTCAAATCACTCCCCTTTTAAACTTTATTTTTGTTTTACTGTCCTGTAATATGAATTGGAATTATTTCATACCTTATTCTCTTATATTTTACAACTATAATGATCATATAAAGGTGTGCCTTGGAAATACTTGTTTACATAAATGATGACCAAACCATTTGAGACCTACTGAGATAACTTAGACTAAAGTGAACTATCTAAACCCTCAGAGTCCTTTACCTCACTGAGCTGACGTTATCCCTCTAAGTCTGACAGAAGAGGACTCTCCTCCACCTGTAGAAACAGCTCTTTATATCCGTTAACTTAGCTAGCTATCCAGATGCTAACAACAACAATCCCCGGCACCCGTGCGCTCTCTCTCTCTCGTGCTCGCTCACTCACACAAAATGCGCTCGTGCCACACACAGGGCCTGAATTTGAAAGACACACAAAGACCCAGAATAACTTACTACTGTATCCTATTATTTTCGATGGCTTTATTGTATGATCATATGACAGGTGAACAGACCGCCACTGGGCTTACAACTAAAGACACAGCTACGCAAAAAATGCGCCATGCAGTAACAGCTCCTTATGTGTAATGCCATTTTTTTGAAGTGCCGGAGCGGCGTTCCGGCAGCACTACACCCCTGCTCTCGAGAGCAAGGATGTGGCAAAACTTTTCACAGCTCCTAATTCAGCCCCATTGTAAATGTAGCATCATCGTTCCTCAGAGGACCAGCAGCACACCTTTAGTTAAACTGCCAAAGGAGCCACATTATTGACCCCAACGTACACAAAATGCACACTAAAACGCTCCTCAGGGACCTGGCATGCTCACAGCGTCAGAATTCTAACGATAGCAGATACAGTTTTTCAACAATAGTAAGAAATGTTAGAGGTTTATCTCTCATTCAGAACAACGGAAAGGGTCTCCTTTCACTGATCACTGCCCTTCTCCATGGAAACCTTTGATTCACAGCCCCTATCTCGGTTCTCCCCTGTGGCTGGAATGAACTCCACCTGCACTCTGGACCCCATACCAACTACATTTGTCAGGGAATGCCTCCCTCCCATCTCCCAACTCATAACCACAATCATTAACTCCTCCCTCTGCTCTGGATCGGTCCCCCCCTCACTCAAACTGGCTGCTGTTACACCCATACTGAAAAAAGCTGGACTCACACCTGACATCATGTCCAACTTCCAGCCCATCTCCAATCTCCCCTTCCTATCAAAACTACTCGAACGTGTTGTAGCCTCCCAACTGAAATCCCACCTCAGCTCCAATAACCTGTTTGAAACCTTTCAATCAGGATTCTGCACAAAGCACAGCACAGAAACAGCCCTCCTCAGAATCCCTAACGACCTCCTCCTCTCCTCAGACTCCGGCAATCTCAACATCCTCCTCGACCTCACAGCAGCATTCGACACCATCAACCACACCATCCTGCTGTCCCACCTGGAATCATCTCTTAACATCACTGACACTGCACTCTCCTGGCTGAAATCATACCTCACCAACAGACACCAGTTCATCCACATAAATAACTGCACTTCCTCCACTGCCCCTCTGTCCCAAGGTGTCCCCCAGGGTTCGGTGCTTGGTCCCCTCCTCTTCATCCTCTGCTCCCCCTTGGAAAAATCATCCACCGCCACAACCTCCAGTATCGCTGCTACGCGGATGATATCCAACTCTACATCTCCACAAAAATCATCACTGCCACAACTCACTCCACACTCACCAACTGTCTCTCAGAAATTAAATCCTGGATGCAAACAAACTATCTTCAACTGAACAGCGACAAATCAGATATCATCATAATTGGACCCACATCCCGCACCAACACCACCCAGAACTTCAACCTCACCCTTGACAACACTACTCAAATTCGATAAACACACAAATCATATCACCAGGACCGCCTTCTTCCATCTAAAAAACATTGCCTGCCTCCGCCCCTCACTCTCCTTCTTGGCTGCTGAAACCCTCATCCACACATTCATCACTTCAAGACTGGACTACTGCAACAGCATCCTGTATGGTTCATCATCTAACGTTCTAAATAAACTACAATATATCCAGAACTGCGCTGCCCGCCTTATCACCCACACCCGCTCCAGAGACCACATCACCCCATCCTTCAAAACCTGCACTGGCTCCCTGTCCGTCAACTAATACACTTCAAAATCCTTCTGCTAACACACCAAGTTCTCAATAACCAGGCCCCCCCCAACCTCACCGACCTGATCCACCACTACACCCCTTCCAGCAGCCTTCGCTCATCAGAAGCGAACCTCCTCTCTATCCCCACACGAACCAAGCTCCGAACCTGGGGGGACAGAGCCTTCTCCATCGCTGCCCCCACCCTCTGGAACTCCCTTCCACAACACATCAGAAACTGCACCGACCCCCCACTTTCAAAACACTGACCAAAACACACCTCTTCAGACTGGCTTTTAATTTGTGAATTATGTTGTGTTGCTGTTTTAATATTTTTTATTCTATTTTATCTCATTTTATCACCACTGTAAAGCGTCTTTGAGCACCTGAAAAAGCGTCTTTGAAATTAAATGTATTATTATTATTATTTAATAACTCCTTCAGCCTACTTTCAGCTACAGAAACCATTCAACATTTAACTTATTCAGCTATTTCAGCACATTGAGGCTATACATGTTGTTGTTTATACCTTTTAAAACATTATCTTTTAAATCAGGGCTCAACGCTAACTTTTAAAAGTGGTTGCCAGGCTGGCAACCAGGCATCAGCTTTTGGTTGACAACACCGAAAATATGGTTGGCATTTTTAGACACCTTATATTTTAAATAATTAAGATACTATACAGTTATACATCAACTTAATAATGAAAATGTGACACAACAGAATGTTCAAATGGTTTACAATAAGTAATTAACACACTTATTTGAAACTTAAGTGGTAGTAAACTTGTCCACCCTCAATTGCTGGTATACTAAATACCAGTGGTGCAGCTGTTGTCATGTTCTTCACAGATCCCTCAAAAATGAATAGAGCAAGTCACTAGTTTCTTGGTCATCCGTTGTCTCCCTTTCAAGTTTGGGTTTTCCTGACCTTTGTGCTAACCCCCACCATAGATCCATTGGCCCTTCAGCATTGAAGTCTTGGATTGGCCAGACTAATACATTTCTAATGTTAAATAAATGAAAACCATTCACAGGATCCCATGTCATGCTTTTCCAGTTATTACCCGTCCCCTTGTGTGTTATGAAGGTTTTTATGCACTTTGTGTGTGCTCAGGGTGAGTTTGGCTGTGTTTCGTGTGTATCGCTAAACAAGGAAATCACACCTCCACGGAGCTCCCAACCAATCAGAGCACACTGTGCTCACAGGGAGCGTGGGGGCTGGAGTTATTGGAGCTACAACGAGCCGTTAAAGGCAGAGAGTGAAATTCAGTGAATACACGTAGTTTACAGAGATGATGAGAAACCAAAGTGATTTTGGAAAATTGCACAATATAAATCTATTCTAGTAGACCTCAACAATGGAATTATGATCAGTGGAAATGGCCATGACATGGGACCTTTAAGAATTAGATATTAATTATTAATGCTGTAAATTACCTTTAATATGTCTAACTATATTTAAAATGTGTTACCTTTTTATAGAAGTGATTATATTTTGATGCCAATATTTCCATGGTAAAGTTTCGTTCTGCACTTTTTTTTTGGTAGTAATAAGATCTGGACTCTTATTTTGAAGGAACTTTTACCGGAAGTGAATGCACAACGGAGCAGAATCATGAGCAGAATGTACATATATATTTCGCTTTTTTTTAAAACAAACACACGGCGCACCGCGCACGCGAGTAAACGTGCATCGCTTTCTGGCTCCGTAATCACACCAATGCACGTGCAACTTAAGTCTCAGGTTCTGACTGGTCACAACAATAATTAAATATCACTCGTCTTAATACAACAAATAATGAACATTTATCTCTTTTGAGGTGCACATTTTGCTGTTTGCTGTCCTTATTTCTTTATGTTAGAAACTGGTTGCCACTGATGGCAACCAAAGGCCAAGAAGTGGTTGACATTTTTTCGGAATGGTTGCCAATGGTTGCCAATGGCAACCTGGCAACCGTAACTGTCGAGCCCTGTAAATATTAAGTTCCAGTTTAACATTTCACTTTCAAGTTTTCAACAAAGTCATTGCAATGCATTTGAGCTGTAACAATTTGATTCAAATCATTTTTCTACATTTCTCCACTAAGTTCAGCAACACACTTACTTGGTTTTTGTAGCTAAAAGCAGCTGCAGAGACCATTCAACTAATTCAATATTCAGCTTTTTCAGCATTTTCAGATAAATTCAGCAACAAATGTACACAGTTTACAGCATTTGCACACATTTTCAGCAGGAAATGCATTTTCTAGTCTCTTCTTATCTCTCCTTCTTCCGCCACAAATTGTGTCATGCTACTCGTCTGGCAGTGTTGACACGAAACACACAAAAAACACATCAAAACGTGCGGAATGACCGGGATCGGGTTGCTATGTCTTTTATAAGAGATTCGCCTAGCCGTTTTCACGCAAATCGCAGAAAACTGCGATAATTTGCCCAATAAGAATGAATGGGAGAGCTCGTTAAGATTTAGAGTGGGTGACATCACCGCTAGAGGGGAGAGGAGCTTTGATCTTTGAACACACCTGTCGGTCGTTAACTAAATCCAGTGGTAATCTAAAGATGTTCAGAAACGATGCGGGAATGTGGTGCACGAATCCAAAAATGTAATTGATAAACAGTTACAATAGTCAGCTAAAAGTGAGCTTAAATGAATGATATTCTTTATTGTACTTAACAATACAACTAATGCTATTAATACTTACTCCGCGGGGGTAATGCTAGCATCGCGACGTGCACCCAAGTTTCAGTCATACAGTCAACATTTCTCTGAATTTTCTAGTTATTATTATAATTACACTCAAGATCCTTTTGTCTTTGCACAGTAAGTTATTGTGTCTAATGCAGTTTAAATGCTGATGTTGAGAATTGAGAAAGAAATGTTGAGAAAAATGGGAACGAAACTTTCTAACACTACTGTATGTGGACTTGTTATAAGATTCTTTAAGAGAAAAAGAGAGAGACAACGATGAAGGAGTTGGTGGATTTTTTAAACAGCTGGAGACCCCCGGGGTGGGGTGAGGAGGCAAAGGCTGTTTTGAAGGAGGAGGGGGGGGATGGGGGGGTAGGTTTTAGCAATTAGCTCGGTCACCGGGGCCCACGTTCCCAGACACTTTTGCGGCTTAATCAAGCCCAGCTTTTGTCTCGTCTATGACACCAGCTTTCTACTTTGAGTGTGTGAATAAATCGGAGGCCCCCACCAGGGCCCACTTGTGTGACGCTCCGATCAGACACCCCTAATGAGCTAACGACCTCACAAACACACACACACACACACACACACACACACACACACACACACACACACACACACACACACACACACTGAAGAGCAACAGCTGATAGGTGTGTAGTGTATCATTTGTGAGAAACAGGACACACACCAACATCACACTGCCTGTAGTGTATCATCAATGTGACTGATCAGCTGGTACTGAGTTCATGTATTGAAACTATATTTTGTTGATATCATAACTAAATCTAAATGTTTTTCTGTCTCTAGAAGTAGACATGCGAAATAAGTAAAATAAATCACAAACTATATCATGGAATTTGGAGACAAGATTATGAATACAAACAAACATTTCAATCTTTCAGTGTCACAGACATATTCCACCTGTACCTAGAAGTATTTTAAGCATTGATTGTGTTTCTGCTTCGTCCACCTCACATATCGAATTCATTGTTAACCTGTTAAGGGAGGCAATCACAAGGAACCTGTGATCAGGGGAGCACAGGTTCAAACCCCACTGCAGTCAGCATGTCGTTGTGTCCCTGGGCAAGACACTTCACCCCACATTGCTCCTGTGGGGATTGTCCACAGTATTGAGTATGTAATGGCGCATTTCTACTGCAGGTTCTCGCATGGCTTAGTACGGTATAGTTAGGCCTTGGTAGGCCAAGTTCACTTTATGCTGTGTTTCCATTACAGTTTAGGAACTGGGGCAGTAACTATAGGAACGCAGTGTAGGCGGCGGAGCTGTGACGTCATCTTCAATGCGAACCACAAAACTAACATTAGCTGTTAGCACTCAGAGCTCACAGCTCCTCATATCTGTTCAGAAACTAGACAAAAGTTAAACAAGTACAAATCACACACGGTCTGTGTCATGGCGAATACAGTCGCTGGTTTATTTATGTCTGTAGGCCGTTGTTGTGAGTGTGGACTGTCGGAGCATATACAACGTTGTGTTCTGTTTTTGACGCTTTGGAATAAAGGTATTTTTCTTTGAAATCTGCATTTGGGTCCTGCCTGCTTCACTCAACCCTGACACCTTGCAAGCGATTCTCTCACTAGTTTAGCATATTCAGCCCGGTTGTTGGCCCGGAAAGAACCACGATTTTGGAGGGCCAGAAAAACTGTGAAAAAGCACTCATTAGCCGGAACTATCCCTAGTGGAAACGCAACAAAGAACGGGCCGGGTTTGGCACGGCACGCTTAAACCGTGATACGCACTGCAGTGGAAATGCGTCATAAGTCGCTTTGGATAAAAGCGTCTAACAAGTAAAGGTCCTTACACTCCGAGCCGATTTTCTGCGTCGATAGATGTCGATAGATGTCGGGCCGTCGATGAGCGTTCAGAGTTCCCGTTAGAATATTTGCCGGTCAAAATGTCCGTTAAAGTTCAAATCTTCCAGACAGAATTAGAAAAGTGCCGGTCAAAGGTCTTCTTTGTTATTTATTGAGCTTTAAAACAAATTGATATGATTCGATATCAAACAAACTAATTATAGTAGATTAACTATTCAAAAGTGAACAGTAATTTACAATAACACGGGAATAATAAATGGAGCGCTCTCTCTTTCTCCTGACAGCCCGTCAGTATCATGCAGCTCGCGGATCAGTAATGAGTGACCCGACAGTAAAACGAAACATATCTATAACTAGTGTAGGTAGTTTGAGAGGTCATTAAAATATCTACGTGTGATATTCTAACCTGAAGAGTGTGTTTTGTCCGCTCAGCGCTGCATGTGATCATGCAGAGCTGCGTGTCGACTCGTCAGCAGCAGCTGATCTCTCTCTCCCGTCAGATCAGACTTCACTCGCGTTTATGTCCATATCGATCAGATCCAGCTAGTTCTAGCTAATGATATGACTACCTGCTTATTAAAAGATACCTAAACAATAAGCGGCGCTATGCAACCGGGTGAGGCCGCAAAGTATAGCGCAGCATTATGCATTTGTTTACATGCCCACCGGAACCCCGAGGCATTACCAACAGATCAACGCACAATCAACCCATAGATCTCTTTCTCCACATTAAGTTTTAGACATTAGAATTGACTATTCTTGTCTGTCACATACTATTCTTGTCTGTCACATAAGTGGCGCAACTGATGCGGTATTGCGCTAAGGGGAAATTATTTTGACTGGACATTTTGACCGGATTTAGATTTAGATTTGCATATTTTTTTACCGTCATAGTCCGGTAATTACTGGCTAACGGGAACTCTGTGAGCGTCGTGTCGCCCTACTCAGATTGTTGTGTACTGCACCGTTGTGTCTTTTCGGCCATGCCGACACCTTCCGCCGCCGTTTCGACATGTGGAATCGGTAGGCTGTCGGCCAAAGAAATCACTCTGATTGGCTGTTCAGCTTAGCGAATCAGTGCACGAGAAGCGAAAACGGAAGTGAGGGACCCAAACATACTATTTAGAAGGCAAATCTGAGATTTCATTTAACTCCAGCTCTCGACACAGGTTCGGGAAAGCCCCATGAGCTTCTCGCTGTAGAGGGAAAATGGAACGCACACGCTATCTGTTGTTTGTTTATATCACGCAGTCTGTTCTTCTTCTCTCAGTGTATCACGCAGTCTTTCTTACGTTTGTTGCCTCTTTTGAATGACGAATACACACTACCGCCGCCTGCTGGTAAGGAGAGTTATTGCCACTCACGCATGCGCAGTTCGTACGTGCAACTTGGCCGTCGGCTGAAGTCTTTGCGGTGTGTTCTAGTGCGAGTTTGGTGTGTAAAGAGCTTAACATGTATTGTAATGTTAAGCCCCAAGCCTGTTTTTCAGGTCTCAGGCTCGAAAAGGACATTCCCAGAACAAATGACTACATCTTCACTTCTAAAAGGGGTAAATTAATAACCTTTTTTCTCAAAGCAATGATAAACCTGTGAGTTGGATGTAGAATAGTCAGAATCAATATAGAATTTTTATATTTTAAAGTAAATTCAGATTGAACATAGTAAAAAAATGTAAATGATAGTGTCCGTCCAAAAGAAATACATTACTTGTAGTGAAAACCACCCTTGAATGATGGAATAGTAGACAAAAAGCTTTAGGAATCCAAACCCTGTATCAAGATTGATGCAAAACAAGTGGCATTTGACCTTTTTGGAGAGGTTCAGAAAATCGAGGGGAAGTTCCTAAAATCCATCTAAACATTACCATTGAGGAGTGAGAGGGATTTGCCCAAAACCGGAAGCTGAGTTGTAATGAATGATGGATTATCAGTAATCATTTAAAAGTGACACAGACACATTGGATTAACCTATGGATTAACCTTCAGCAGCGTTTTTATTGTTTTAATGCCATTGAACACAACTTTTGATCAGAAAAACAGCAAAGGTATAACATATTTGACGTTTTGGCTCAGTAAAGCTACGTTGTGTGTTGTCTGGGTTTGCCTTCGCTGCCCTGAGTTTTGGTCGCACAGTGATGATATACTTCTAGAATCTGTGGAATCTCAGCTTTAATCTGATATCTTGTTTGTGCAGATCCGATAAGTAATAAAGTATTTCTACCTTGAGTTCTGTGCTAAGTGCGTTAGCATTTTTTCGCTCAGGGCTAATTCAGAGGCTTGGTATTAACCTTGGGTTTTGTTTTGCTAAAAGTTGTTCATATCATATATGTTATCATATGTTAGCTGAGTGTCTTCCCATTAAGTGGGTATGACACATTAATAGGTTGTTAAATGTTAAGAAGCCCTGAGACACGAAACTGAGACCTGAAAAAGAGGCTCAGGTCTTAACAGGTTAATAACTAATGTATTTGTTATACCCTTTTTATATAGTGTGTTTTTTGTGCTAAGTTGCTGTACCAAAATGTTTTCAAAAAGTCGTAATTGCCTTATATATTCATATATACCAAGCCATGGATCGGGTGCTTGTGGATGTCCCTGAATTAACTGGGAAATGTTCCTGAAGTGACTCTGGTGTTTGAGCAGACTGCGACAGCACCAAGGAACACTTTATGGGTAGGACATTATTTTTGCTTATTTTTTCTTTTGATGAAAGGTTAACTTTGTGATCAACAACCTGGTAAAACTGTAATGATGAATGATTTGTTGGCTTTATATCTGCAACATGACTTTAACTGTAACGCCGTAAACGTCCCCACTATGGGACTCATAATGGAAATCTGATTTAAAAAGCTGCTAAATAGAAAATATTTTCCCCCCTGGGAAGTTTAAGTTTCATTAAAATACTGTAAAGTGTCTCAGCAGGAACACTGGGAACTTTTGTTTTTTTTGTTTTTTGTTGCCTTTAAAGAGGTGAAAGCAGAAGCTAAAGAAAGCTCTATAGAAGCACTTCAACTAAATAAACCAACGCTGGTTTTGAGTCTGCATCGGAGGAATGCTGGCCTCTTGGTGTCAATCAGCTTAAAGAGTGCTCAGTGAGATAAAGTACACACTGTAACACATGTCTCTCCTCTCCTGCCACACATTAGCGCTGGCTTTTATGTTTTTATACGTTTCCCTTTCCAGACCGCAGATGTGGAGATAAACAGCCTCGTTATCCCCACTCACGCTTTTATTCACCACCAACAGCTTCACCTACCACCACCGAAACAACTTCCCCCCCACCACGACCGAAGCACCCCCCCCCCAGCAGCTCAAAGCGCGGATAACGACCTCCATAATTCAGTTGTCAGCTCCCCGAACACCAACTCTACTAATCCTTCACTTGTCAATAATTTAAAATGAACATCTGACTGTGTCGACACACACACATTCAGAGAAAATAGCAAAAACAAAAGAAAAGGCGTTTCGGTGCCACAGAATGAGCCCTTTTACCCCTTTCACACCAACGCGGTTCCAGGGCCGGTTCGGAGCTGGAGCTTGAAAAGCACCGGTTTTTCCTGTTCACACTCTAAGCTCTGGAATCCAGTTAGTTTCAAGCACCAAAAAGTTGTCAGTCTTGAAAGAAAGCACCGCATACGTCATGCTTACGTCGGAGGCGGGGGCAGGGGCAGGGGTGAGATCAACCCCTAACAACAACAAAATGGCTAACCCCTGTGTAATGTTGTTTTCAATGTTGTGCAATCATTTAAGCTTTGTTAGTTCCAGGTTTAATATGTGCCATAAGTTCATTTCAATACGTTTTGCAATAAACATTGAACCAGTCCGGAACTAACTCTGGACTAGTACCCATTTTTTTATTTTGGCCCACTGTGTAACTGTGTAATAACTTTTGAATGTAGCATGTAACGACTGTAAAGTTGGTAGTAAAGTCGTCCCATTTCTTCCATTTCGTTTCGACAGAGCAAAACCAAACGAGTAGCGCTTCAATACAATCGGCTATTGTTGTTGTCGGTGTGAGCTGTGAGGGGTTTCCGTGCGGTTTGGCTTTATGAAGCAGGCATGCAAACGGTTACGTCATGACGCAAACGATGACGCAATGACGCAGCACCAGTCGGGCTCTGAGCGGTGTGAACAGAGCGGGAGCTGAACCGAAGAACTGGTTCTGAACCAGAAAGGCTCTATCACGGAGCTAGAACGGGATAATCCTTGGTGTGAAAGGGGTATTTGTGTGCTTCACCTCCTGGATTCGGGCCAGGAAGTCGGACAGTTTGGCTCTTGACCCTTCCTCTCTCCCTCTCTTTTTTTGGACGTAACTTTCTTCTTCTTCTTTCTTCTCCTTCTTTCTTCTCCTTTGCAACCCCAGCTTCTTCCTCCTTCATGTCACTCCACCTACGTGAGAACGTCGACTCGATGCTCATTTCTCATCCAAAGTAGTTGAAAACAGCTCATCCTTTCTCAGGAGGTGAACACTAAAACGATCTTGTTCTAAAATATTCGGAGATGTTTTATTTCTTAGCGTCTCTTTGCACATATTGGCTAGGGGTGTACAGGGCTGTCTGGGTGTCTGGTGAAACAGAACACATCATATGAAAGCTCACCTGTGATGGGATATTATTTTAAATCAGTAACAACCAGTAAGTGCACAAGTAAGTGCATCTGTAATGGTTAGTAAGATGTTTGCTACATCATTGTTTAAACTACATTGAATAATATTATCTGAGGAAATGTTAGTTATCCAATTTAAATACGATGTTTGTTCAAAACTCACACTTATTTCGACATGTCTGATACTCTGACCAGCAGGGGATGAGTTCACTTCAGAGAAGATGTCATTTGTTTGGTTTATGCAGCTCACAGACAACTCAGAGAAAGTGTCTCTAAATCAAGAAAACAATCAGAGCGATCCACACCTCAATATTGCCAAATGAAGAAAAAAAAGAGCTGAACAACAACATGGTGTCATGGCTCCGACCTGTTTCTTCTTCTTCATCTATATTTCAGCAGCCATACGGTACTCTGGAGTTCCTCTCCTCCACCATCTGTGGAGCATCTCCCTGCAGACGCTGCAGCTGTCCTGCTGCATGTCGCCGCTCGCTTCACACAGCAGCGTTCCAGCGGCTTCACACACAATGGGAGGGTGTGTGTGTGTGTGTGTGTGTGTGTGTGTGTGTGTGTGTGTGTGTGTGTGTGTGTGTGTGTGTGTGTGTGTGTGTGTGTGTGTGTGTGTGTGTGTGTGTGTGTGTGTGTGTGTGTGTGTGTGTGTGTGTGTGTGTGTGTGTGTGTGTGTGGGAGAAGGTTTGTGGGTTTTCTGGCACAAAACTTACTCGCTAAGCCTTTCAAGATGGACGGACAGCAAGAAAGACAGAAACACAGGCAGATTCAATGATCAGGAATCTCAAGTGTCTCATGTACGGAGGTCAAAAAAGGTCAAGAAGTAAGAAAAATAAACGCTGAAGCCTCAAAACTTTCAGGACACATTCCAAGCAAAAATGTGATGAGCTGAAGCCTACGCTGTGTTTTATTGACTCTCAAGAGACTATTATGTAAGAAAAAAGGCAAACAATGTGTTAAATGTTTTGGTGTTTCAATAGTGTCAAATCACTCAGTAATAGGGATGTAACGATGCATTGTAAACCGGTAAAAAATTGGTACAGATGCGTTAAGATTACATTTGGTTGAGCTAAACATTTTATTAAACGGCACAGGGTGTTAACTAATTTTGATTTGATTAGCTGGAACAGCAGTCTGGACATGATTGAATGCTATCTAGAACAACAACTTGCAGTGGCAGCTGCTCTCCTCAGTGCAGACGTCCAGAAGGGGCCAGTGCCCCCGTAACACTGACCAGGGACCCCCCTGTGGCCCTCAGTACAATATACAATATTACGATGTATTGGAACAAATCAGAGACCCGGATGTACAGTGGAGATTAAACTGTTCATTACCTTATAAAAGCAAACTGTCTATGCTCTCTCTATCAAAGAATGTAATGTGTGTGTGGACGGGGGAGGAGGGGGGGACCATGACCCTCAACTTGCTCCTGGGAATGTGTGTGTGTGTGTGTGTGTGTGTGTGTGTGTGTGTGTGTGTGTGTGTGTGTGTGTGTGTGTGTGTGTGTGTGTGTGTGTGTGTGTGTGTGTGTGTGTGTGTGTGTGTGTGTGTGTGTGTGTGTGTGTGTGTGTGTGTGTGTGTGTGTGTGTGTGTTGTTTATTTGCGGTGTGTTCAGCATCAGTGGGCTCCTCGTGTCGCTGAGAGCAGAAATATGTTGCACTAGAATATTTGCAGGGGAATCTACAGAGAGCTCAGCGTTGACAATACACTTTAAAACGGATTACCTGACTGTACGCCGCCGGGGGATCAGTTGATATCTGCCTCAAAAAGGTGGTGGGGGGGGATTTATTTATCTGGTTGTTGTGAGTTCTTGAACTACAGAGCCAGTTCAATGGATAAAACGGTAAACAAGCTAACTTGAGATATTTTAAGATATCTTTTTGTGCAATACAACGTTTGTTGACTAAATGTATATTGATCAGTGTTGTTATTCTGACTTATTAATATAAGAAGAAACTCCCTCCAGATAAAATAACAAAGAACTTTGTTGTTAATCGTTTAATGTATTTTTGTTAACCCGTTGAGAAGCATTTTACAGTTTGAATGGGCTTTTTAACCAAAATCAGATCATGTCCTTAGAGGCAAAAACAATAAAGGTTTCTTATTCTAATGTGTTCAAAAAAAATCGTCGGCCTCAGAGTGTGTTCGCCAAAAGCTCATTGAATGTGAATGATTGAATGTGTGTGACACAGCCTTTGTTGTCGGGGGTGTTTCCGTGGTCACAGTGTGTACTTCCATAACCACAGAAGTTTGTGGTTTTTACCAGCGCTTGGCCTTAAACCGTTCCACATGATGACAAGGAGGAGAAGAAGAAGAATCTTGGATTTAAAGAGCCTGTGACACGGGTTTCACCCATCATCCAAACCCATCAATTTGATGCCTTTCGTCAACAATGTTGACGATATTCTGGATCTTCTCGGGGATTCTTCAAGTCCGCCAAATGATGTGTGACGTCATTGCGGGCCAAGTGCTCCAGCTGCACTGTTCAGGATCCCAGCATCTGCATGTAAACGCACGATGGCGCACAGCAGCAAGCTCAGACAGCGATGACAGTTTAATGTTGAACGTGTCTGAGAGCTCATATGAGGCTGAAGGATCGGTTTATGTTCTATCTGTTAGAAGTTTAGGAATGAGGTGCGTCAATATGGGCGATCATATGGTCATGTAGCCAGTGGTGGACTGGGACTAAAAATCAACCCGGGACTCTTGACCGGCCCACTTCGATACCGCTAGTAAATTGTCAACGGGGGGAGTGGGGGATGTGCTAGTGACTTATCCGACCGGCCCACTTCGGTACCGGCCCATCGGGATTCGTCCCGATGGCCAGTCCGCCACTGCACCCAGCCCACGTAAACTGTCAACGGGGGAGCCTCGCTGCGGGGAAACGGTGGACCTAGTGTCCCGATCGGAGTGGGAATAATAATAATAATAATCTGTGCATTTTATCCATTAATTTCCCCAACATTGTTGTAAAAAAACCACACGTTTAATCCATGTTGGTGTACTACAACTACAAAAAGCATCGGTTTGTTTTCTCAGGAAATGCAGACCGGCTCAAACAAACGATTTTTAATCATCATCCTCACGATCATTTAATGTATCATATGTTCGCCGAATTGACATGAAAGCACTAATAAATGTAGTTTCATCCACTTGAGTTTACAACTACAAAAATAATCGGTTTGTTTTTATATCACATCCGACGGGAGGAAATTCAGCAGCTCTCACTTTTTTTTAATCCTAATTTAATCATCATCTTCACCACGATCATTTATGTTTATGTTCGCCGAATTGACATGAAAGCACTGACAAATATGAATATACTGTAGTCAACTTCATTAAAACGTTATTAACGTGCCTAAACTCAGGAATTCACCATTTCTACGCATGACAACACACTTTGTCCGTGTTTGGCTCTCTCGCCGCACAGTGAAGCGTTCCCGCATTGACGTCACTTCAGGCTTCCCCCAAAACTTCAAAATGAGTCGAAGGAATTTCCCCGCGATGTTCGAAATTATTGATATTTATCGGAACGGTATCGCACCTTCTTTTTTAAACTGATGGTTCGAGATTACTAGTAGCCCAATATTTCATTGCACAACAGTTGTTGGGAGGCTGTCACTGGCTCTTTAAGTTCACGTTACCTTTAAAAACTGATAACAGATAACGGCTGGTCATCCAACGCGATGAATTCAGCTATCTTGGCTGTTATTTGTTTGGCCTTTTCATTGTTCTGGGGCAGTTTCTCTTTCATTTGAAAAGTCTCTGAAAGTGTCGGTTGTTTCAGTGCCGTTACCTGAGTGGCTGCTGTGTACTCGTCGTGTTGTTGTTGGTGTTTGTTTCTCAGGTGGCGTATTAGATTGGTCGTGTTGAACGTAGCTCTGTTCTTTCCACCACGCGGAACCTCCGCCTTGCAAACATTGCATCTGGCTGTTACACTGCCTTCGCTTTCAATTTTATAATACTTCCAAACTCCTGACATTTTCTCTGTCCCGACTCCCGAGTCACCAGCTGAATGTAGCCTCTCGTTAGCTTACTGCTACTATGTGCCCTGCCCACTCTGTTGACAGCTTTGAGAGAAATAAGCAACCAGGTCTGAAAACAAGCCCAAAAGAAGCAACACATACATGATGTTGTGTCATTTTAAACCAAAACTAAGGCCTCAGGATGACTTTAAGACGTGAACATGGTCATTTTTGTTTTGTAACATTAAATAATAAAAATATTTTATAAAAATAAAAATAATAACAATTCCCGATCCCCGATTTTTTTTGCCCGATTCCGATCTTTTGAAAATCACATGATCGGCTCCGATCACGTGATTTTCAAAAGATTGGAATCGGGACATCTCAGTGTTTTAGTCAAGATGGAGTCTTTTGTAGGGCGGCTGGTCGGAGTTACACTAACTAGTTCAGAGACGAAGCTCCAAATCTCTTTAAGAGCTCAGAGGACGAAGGGAAGTGGGTTAGACAACTTTCCACACACAAACACACACCTGCTGTTTGCCTGGTATGCAAGTGGAAACCTTCACGTTCTACAGCCTCCTTATCTCACACACACACTGATATCCTCCAATTGTGCTGCATGAGAAGCTTTCTTAAGAAACACACAAGGTGAGATGAAGTCACAGAAACACTTCCACATCCTACATCTAGTATACTGCACTTCAAAATGACCTGAGAGAGCAGATAGACTCTAAAAGAGACTGCAGCCCCCAGAAGAAATGTGTTGGAACGCAGCCAGGGACATCGAGTCAGACTGTAATGTGAAGTTGCTCTGCAGCATATTAAGATTTTATATATAATCATAAATACATTTATTGATGTCTGTTCTATACTTTAGAATTTAAGACTGAAACTAACACATTCTTAGTTTCTCAAAACGTTCTGACTTCCTGTCTGTGTCTCTCAGCTCCAAGCCCATTGGTTTCTACTGAAGACGTACATCTTTAAAAACAAGAATATATAGATGGATGTTTGAAAAAGGCTCCGTTATTTTGTAGATTTGTATCAAACAGACAGGATGCATTTGTGTAGTGTCACTATGTGTGTGTTCATGATAATAGCTGAATGAACATGTCATGTCATGTGTTTTCAATCATTTGGAGCAGGAGACATTTCAGGCTTTGATACACACAATTGTTGTTAGGATATTGCTTCATGTTGATCTTATTTTGATAATGAAAACAAAATAAAATGTTGGCGTCAGTAAAGGATGGGAATATGTCTTGCAACACTAAAAAAACAAAATGTCTGAAGGAAGACATATAGAAAGAAATGGAAGGGATCCTCTCAGTGGCGGCTGGTTAGAAATATTTTAGGTGGGGCTGTGGAAATGGTGACCAAACAATACTAGGGGGGTCCGGGGGGATGCTCCTTGAGAAAAGACCCCTTAAATTATGACTTCTGGTGATGTTAGAGGGGGGGGGGGGACAAATTGAGGCTTCAAAATATGAGAAGACTGATCAATACCTCCATAATCTTCAGTGTGGTTAGCTATGAATCTTCCAAAACTTCCAAACACCTTGACCTGGACATAGTTTCTACAGTATAAACTGTGCAACAGTACAGTAGGCCCACACAAACTGCAGAACACCGGGGCTTTGGGAACACTCAAAATTACTTAAAATGATTTAATTCCCATTTAACCTGTTAAGGGGCTTTCCCCCCCCGTTTTTTTTCTCCCTAAACTGTGTCTCAGGGCTTCTTAAAATGTAATAAACTATTAATGTGTCCTGCTCATTTAACAGGAAGAAACTCAGCTTACTGATGATATGAACCATGTTTACCGAAACAAAACACAAGTCTCACAAGAAGCGTCTAAATGAGCCCTGAGCGAAAAAATGCTAACGCACTCTAGGTATAAATCAATCGATATACTTATCGGATATGCTTAAATTATTGATGATCCATAATTCAATTTGTATGTCAAAAACGGAGTTTTCATATTAGCTGCTAATGGCACCGAAATTGTAGCCCTTGGACCATCAGATCTGACGACGCTGATTGGCTGAAATAATGTTTCGGCGGCATAGTACTTTTCAGGTAGCAACAGTCAGCACTTGGTTGGCTGATGCTGCACTTAGGGCTCTTTTCTTACCGCCCAGACGAGAGAGGGTAATGATACACGTAAATGGTCCAATCAGCTCACTCATCTCCTGATCTCATTGCCCAAACACCTAAATGAAAGTGTGAGGACGACTGGAAGCACCTCTGTGACGGGATTGGCTGCAGAGTCACTAACTTAAATGTACAACTCATTCTATCAAACGTTTATGATTCCATTTCTCTAATTATATTTAATTAACTTTACTGCGCACATAAATATTATCTCATCTGTAATAAATGTTAACGTCTTTATTTCCGGCTATGATGGTTCTAAATCACTGAATGCTGGAGTCAACCTTTTCTAACTTTTTGTTCCTGTTCCTGTCCCCCGAGCTCTGTGGGAGTGTGTGTGTTGTTAATGAGGTGGGGGTGTTTATCCTAGAGGTTAAACGGGCTGATGATAGGGGGCACGACCTCCACGCTGTGACCTCTGACCTTTCTGCACGTGTTAAGCGTTCCTGTGATAGTGACACCCGCTTCTGCTGCTGTGGGCGAGCTCGTAAATCAGGGAGAGGAGGGGGGCTAACCCTTGACCCTAAACACACACACATCACACACACACACTACGCGTGTGTGCGTGTGTGTGTGTGTGTGTGTGTGTGTGTGTGTGTGTGTGTGTGCGTGCGTGTGTGTGTGTGTGTGTGTGTGTGTGTGTGTGTGTGTGTGTGTGTGTGTGTGTGTGTGTGTTCACGGTTGACAGCAGTCAGTGAGAGTCTGTTCTTGTGAAAAGCTCCACCTGTAAGACAGCCAGCAGCTACTTCCTGTTTTCTGAACTCCTCACTGTACAACGGCATCATTCTGCACCAAACTGGAAGAGAAGTCCACAATCTTTAGCCGTTTTGGTGACATGGTGTCATTGATTTATTCATAATTTCCTTTATAAAACCACCAAATGAAAATCTACAATTAAAAAAGATATATAGGCAAGGCAAGTTTATTTATATAGCAATTTTCTGTACGCGACAATTCAAAGTGCTTTACAAAACAAATTAAAATATTTTTTAGGAATAAATACAGTAAAAACACATTGTACAATGGCATTTTACAACAGGCATTACAAAGCAAAGATAATAAAATAATAAAAATAAACACCACAGGTAAACAATACATGTTTAAAAGGCATACTGTAGTTCGAATATGATCATCTCAATTAAAAGCAGCGGCAACGAGATATGTTTTTAGTCTCGATTTAAAAATAGTAAGCGTTTCTGCGGACGTGCATGATTTGGGTAGTTTATTCCAGAGTGTCGGGGTATAACAGCTCTCCATGTTTTGTTGTTACTCTCGGTACCGATTGCAGACCCGTCCCAGAAGACCTGAGGCACCTTGATGGCTCGTAATTATGTAGGAGTTCAACAATATTCTTTGGTCCTAAACCATGTAATGATTTAAAAACTAGCAATAGTACTTTAAAATCAATTCTTTGGCCGATTGGAAGCCAATGTAGAGATTTCAGAACCGGACTGATGTGATCCACTCTTTTAGTGTTAGTGAGGACACGTGCAGCAGCGTTCTGAATCAGCTGCAACTTTCTGATGGATTTGTTTGTCAGCCCTGTGAATACACTATTGCAGTAGTCGAGTCTACTGAAAATAAAAGTATGGACAAGCTTTTCTAAGTCCTGTTGTGACATTAGTTTTGTAATAATTTCAGCCAGAGGTAGCATATAAATATTAAAAAGCAAAGGTCCTAAGATGGAGCTTTGAGGAACCCCGCATGACATATTTGTCAAAGTTGATGTGTAGTTGCCGATTGAGACAAAGTTTGTTCTGTCCTTTAAGTAGGTACTAAACCAATTTAGAGCTGTTGCTGAAACTCCCACCCAGTTTTCTAGACGGTCTAGCAATATGTTGTGGCCAACAGTGTCAAACGCAGCACTGAGATCTAATAATACTAAAACTGATATTCTGCCACTGTCTGTGTTTAAATGAATGTCATTTAAGACCTTTACAAGTGCAGTTTCAGTGCTGTGGTTAGGTCGAAAGCCCGACTGAAACACATCAAAACCGTCATTTAAAAACATGAAATGACTCAACTGTTGAAAAACAACTTTTTCAATCAATTTGCTTAAAAAAGTAAGGTTTGATATTGGCCTGTAATTATTCATTACGGTTGTGTCTAAGTTATGCTTTTTTAGGAGCGGTTTAATTACTAAAGTTTTCAGGGCCTGTGGAAATACACCTGATTGAAGAGACTTGTTTACTATGTGTAGTATATCTGAGGCCATGCAGGGAAAAACAGTTCGGAATAATATCGAGGCTACAGGAGGAGGATTTCAGATGTTGAATAATGTCTTCCAGGTCTTTTATCAGACGGAATTGTGACATGGTGTCTGAATTGGCTTTAGGTGGACACAGGGACAGTACATTTGCTGTACCTGATGCAGAGGCACTGACTGCCTGTCTAATTTGCATGATTTTGTCAGTGAAGAAGGAGGCAAAGTCATTGCAGGCCCTGGTGGATAGAAATTCAGAGGCTACTGACACTGGGGGGTTAGTTAGTCTGTTGAAAACAAGGCACATGAGTTGTTTTTATTTTTGGTAATGATGTCAGAAAAGAAAGACTGTCGTGCCTTTTTTATTTCCTGATTATAGAAACCGAGTTTCTCTTTATATATTTCGAAGTAAACTTGGAGATTTGTTTTTCTCCACCTGCGTTCAGCTTTTCTGCACTCAGTTTTTGCTGTTCTCACAGTCATGGCTTTTCTCCATGGAGATCTTTTCTTGCTAGATACTTCCTTTATTTTAATGGGAGCGATGGCATCCATGACATTTGTTATTTTAGAATTAAAATGAGCAACTAGCTCATTTACTGAGAAGTTAGCATGGGCAATTGAGGGAGTAAAAATCTGAGCAAACATGTCCTCTGCATTTTCAGTTAAGTGACGTCTAGTGGTTACCTCTTTCTTAGCAATTGTATGGACAGAAATAGAGCTCTCAAAGAAAACACAGGAATGGTCGGAGAGCGCAACATCAGTCACCACAAGCTTAGAGATGTTCAGACCCTTTGATACAATTAAGTCCAGAGTGTGCCCCTTATTGTGCGTCGGACCCTTGACATGCTGAGTCAGTCCAAAATTGTCGATAACACAAAACAGTTCTTTAGCCCAGTGGATCTCAAACTATTTTCAATAATGTACCCCCTTTGAAAAAAAGATTCAGCCAAGTACCCCCTGATCAGTGCAAAAACAATTTGTTAAGGACAACATGCCTATAAAGAGGTACATAGGCCTACAGTGCTGCACCATCATTTATTAAAACAACAACATTGTAACTGAGAAACACTTAAATGCTACATTTAAAATGTTTACAGTCCATCACTAAATTCATGGCAAACCAATTTTAACATCATGCAATAACACTAAGACGACATTAGTTGCATTGAACTGATCTTTTTAATAAGTTGTGCAATTTAGTGAGAAACATGTGCTTGTGCTTCACTGAGGATCTTCGTTATTCTCAGTGACAGGAAGGCCACTGCAGTTATTACACTGAAATATGTGTAACTGTTAATATAAAACCCACACTGCTCAAACTTCGTTACCTTTCCTAAAATTCACTTATTACAGGTTCAGCGAGCTGCACGACTCGAGACTGATGAGCTGTCAGGAGAGGGAGAGGAAAAGAGAGCACCCCGTTTGAAGTCTCCCCATTCAATAAGCTCCTGTGCACCATCTCAGACCACGACTGCTGATGGCCAGGTGTCGAGGAGTCAGAAGGCCGTGGACAGGTGGAAGGATCCCACAGAACTGTGTCATGGATAGGTGTACTGAACGAGACAAGCTGCCACCTCCATGAGACTGGACATGAGAGTCTTTTTCTTTCAGCTCGTCAGAAAGCCGTCGGATGTCCTTCTTAAGGTCTGTTATCTGTGTATTAGCTCTCTGAAGTAGCACATAATCCTTAGGGTGTTTTGATGGCATTGTTGAGTGTAAAAGGTTAGGGCAATTACTGTCCCATGCACCAATGCCAAACTGCGTCAAGATATATAAGCAGGGGTGGCTAAATGTTTGTAGGCAGGAGAGCTAGATGCTAACAGGTAGTGGGAGCCTGTAAAAAATGCGACTGTCTTCGTCAGCAGTCAGCTGAAAAAATATATAAAACATTTCTTTTAAACCTCACAATACAAAATGTCCAACAACAGAAATGTTTTGACTTGGTTAATGACTTAAATCGACACCCTGCCTGTCCTACATGCAGTCAGATTTAGATTTAACCACCACCATTTTCCAGAACTTTAACCGAGAGCTCTGAGTGTTATTCAACAATCATAAGAGCTTTAAAAACAACCCTAAATAAAATGACACACCAAAAAGTGTGTCAGAGTGAAGACCCAAATTAGATCAATAGAATTTCAAGATAGTACAAAAAATAGTTGCATTAAAGTTAAAAAATAAATAAATACATAAGACAGCTGCCGGACTGAAGGAACACACTTTGAATCTTTTACTGCTTCTCCTGAAACCAAATGAAACTTAATATAAAGTTCAGACCAACTTCAGATGTCATGTCTTTGAGGTTCTGACATCCTGCTGCTGAACGCTGAGAGGATTAAATGATGAATGGTTGGTGTTGCGATGCGGTTACTACTGGCAACACTGTTGCCCCCCCCCCACACGGAGTCAGTGGTATGGGGATGAATTTAATTACGGGCTCGGAAGCCCTGACAGAGCCCGCCTCCGGCCCGGTCCCCCCGGAGGTCAGCCGCCTTCACGTGGCTTTCAATCAACGCCACCGCTCCAGAAAAGCTCCGTAGCCTTAAATAAGGGGCATGACTAAACCTGAGCCTCCTACAACTAAACGGGGGGAGAGAGAAAGGGGAATGGGAGGGGGGAGTGCTCTGTGGGCGCCTTGGACTTCTCCCTCTCAAGATAGAAACTCCTAAACTGTTATGAAAAGACATTCCGGATCAAACAAAAACCTTAATTTAGCAAAAGAGAACACAAACATATCTCCACCAATGATCCGTCAGTGTTTCTCCTGCAGAGAAGCATCATCTCTCTGACGGCTTCTCAGCCTGTGCCAACCATTGGAGCTTTCTCCGACTGAAAGTCCACCTCAACAGAAAGCCACAAACCAGCGACTGCAGCTTCAGCCAAAAAACATTTATTTCCCTCTGACTGTGTGAAGCGTCCACAGCTGGTTGCTGCCACCGCACAGTGCAAACACACCGCGGGCTGAGGGTAGGGGTGGGAGCAGTCTTGGGGCTCAGAGAAGCTGCAGTCTGCCAGAAGGAAAGCATTGTCATTTTGACAGACCAAGATCTTTCTCAGAACGCTGTGCGGGTGTGTGACTGCTGACAGGCGCATCTCCACAAAAACAGGACAAGAAGTATAATCTGCAACATAAAATGCCTTTTTTCCTTCCTAAAACATATTTTCATGACATCACTTTTTCTCTTTGCATTTGAACCCCCAAATACATGTAAGTTTATCCTTAAAAGAATGTGAAGAACAAGAAAGGAAAACAAGGCATTTAGAAGTATCTAGAGCTGTCAATCACATACTACTATTATTTATTGCTATTAATTCAAGTGAGTAATCTTCTGCATCTGCTGATTCATGTGTGCCTAAAGTTCCACAGCAGCTACAGTTATGATCCGTCTTAGTTTTCCCTGTTTTATTTTGTCCCGTCAAGATCTGTCTTTGGTTTCTTTTTTTATTTTGAAAAATGTTCACCCCCCCCCCACCGTCTTGTCTGTTGCTTCCTGTCTCTGGCCGTTTCTCAATCGCGAGTACACATGCTGCAGAGCAACTATTTCAAGTATACTACGTCATCGAGTGGCGCCGAAGGACTGTTTAAATGCATGTTAAATGCCCAGCATTCTGCGCCACGTAGTATACTTGAAATAGTTGCTCTGCAGCATGTGTACTCGACATTGAGAAACGGCCTCTGTGTTCCCTCCTGCCTGATTACCTGATTGTGTTCACCTGGTGCCCCTGTGTTTTCTCCTCCCTCCCCACCTGTGTCTTGTTTGTGTGATTAGTCTTGTGTGCATTTAAGTTCTGGTTTTTCTGTCTGTCATTGTGAGATTTTGATTCTGAATGAGTTTTTGTTTTGTATTGCAAATTATTTACTGATGAGTGTGAATTTAGAGTCCAAAGAAGATCATTTAAAAACAATTAGAAATGGGTATCTATATCTTAAAACAAGAAAGAAAAATGTTAGCATTTAAAATCAGCTTATCATTGTTTCACATCCTATTCCTCATTAAGTTGACCTACATCATTTGTCATGGACTTCACATTTTCTGAGACTTTCATCCTTGGTGGTTTATAATGCAGGTCAACGTATGCACTGATGATACTGTGATGTGATGTTGGGTCCCAAAACAGCTACTAAATGGACCCGAGGAGAGATTATTTGCCAACTACTGATTTAGACATCAAGAATACTATTTAGATAAATGAAATTGACTTTGAAAGATATTTGACAAATCCCTCTAAGAACACAGGCCAACGTCCACTGGAAAAACAAGTGTTCTGTAAAATGTTAGCTAACCTGTTGATAAGAGTAAAGAAAGCTACAGATTTCATCAACTATCCAACTGACAATTAGACTAGAATCTGCAACAAAGCCAAAGACCACTTTTATAAAAAAGGTATGCCAACGTTAGTTTTGAAATAACTTACAGTCAGGTCTCTTTCAGCTTTATAGGATCTCTTGATATCCAGAATGGGAATATCACTAAACTGCTGATCTCAAGCTCAATGCTACAGACATTATGGCTGCCTCGAGAAGACCCAGGCTGCAGTCGAATAGTCCAAAGATCAGCTCCTAAGTTCTAACCCTATCGTCTATTCCTTGACCTCTGAGTGAAACGTCACGGGGTTAAGGGATAGTGGACAGGAGAATTCAAAAGGACTTAGGAGAAGAGACCGCGGTACTTTAGAGAATCCGACTGCACTTTCACTATCGGACGTGTTTATGATGCGCCAGCGGACGTCATTGTGTGCGTCTGCTGCTGTGGGGAAACTATGGAAACCACAGTTTTCTATACAGCGGACTACAACATGGATGTTTAATAAGAACGAGGGACTACTGTAAACTCATCTAGAGACTCTGCACCGTGCTCTGATGCTGCTGCTTTGCTTTATGAACGTGGACAACAGAGAAACATATTCTTCAGGACCAAAGTTGGAATTGAAATAAAAAAGGAAAGTGAAACTTATGCTCGTTACCCTCTCCCTCCGGTCCACATTAATACTAATGATCCCAATACGTATGAACTAAAGATCTTAAAATCAATACAGATGTATTTATTATAAACGTTAGTCCTTAACATCTATCACTGTGTATATCACCATTCAAACATCTTTTAAAAGTTGAACAAACCCCACACAGCTCAGTAAAGACTGTGAAATGTTGACTTTATTTGATCATTTCAGTAAAAACTAACGTTCATATTTCTCTTTTTGATTATAATACTGATGAACGTTCAAAACAAAGCACTTTGGCAACTTACCACCTATGTTTTAAAAAGCTTAATAAGCACCGTAACTTCCATGATATAATTTCTCGGTCATAATCGGTTGTTTCCGTGAACGGCCGACTGTTGAGTGACGGCAAATGCTGCGGCTGCAAGGCATTGTGGGGCAGCATTTTCACTTCCCCTGTCGGTTAGGGAGGTCCAGTGGTCCCTAAGCTAAAGGAGGTTATCAAGGAAGTTTGAAACCTCCTTTCCTATCATTCTCATCATTCTAGAGAATTGGAACGGCACTTATCATGGCTGCCACTGAGGGACTTCCGGGTCATTTCACTCCGTTAGGAAGGTTCCTAAGCTAAATGGACTGTTCGACTTCAGCCGCAGAGTCGAGTTAAACCACTGCACTTTTGAAAAAGGTTTTGGTATTTCAACATATATAGTTAAGAAAAAACATGAACCAACAAACAACGAGCAGTCAATAAATAAAGACACCAAAGATGAAGTGAGACCCTACAGGAAGCCAAAGGAAGAAATGGCTGCCCTTATATTACAGAAGAAAGACTGTGGAGCTTCTGAAGGTGTGTGTCGTTGTGTGTTCGTTGTGTTTTTATCACATGTACACTGTTACAAAGAGCAGCAGCTCAGCATCCAATCACACACATGAAGAAGAATAAGAGGAGGCTCAGGGACTTACCGGCGTGCACGAAGTAGGCCAGGTAGAGATCCAGCTCCTTAACTGAAACTCCAATGTGATGCGGCTGCACACACAGGGTGGGGTTTGAACACTGAGGAGACTTTACCAGCCTCTCCCCGTCAGTACTTTCGAGGGGAATCCCTTTGAATAAAATCACCATGACCAGGTCCAGCCTCCACACTTTGTCCGCCTGGCGCAGGCAGTCGATCCTCCTCATCTTGCCCTTCTGGTCAGGGTTGGAGAGCACACAGCACGGAGCCTTCTTCCCCGTCACCGTCAGTACAAAGTCCTCTCTGAACTCGGGCCGGATGTCCTTGCGCAGCTTGGCCAGGAGGCGAGACGCCCACTTCTGTTTGACCTCCGGCTTCTCGCCCAGCAGCTCGTCCTTCACGGCGCGCTCCTCCTCCTTGGACATGCGCTTCTCATGCTTCTTGAAGTACTTCCTCTTGCGGGCCTGCAGGTTGAACCATGTGTAGGCGAAGGCCCGGACGTGGGGGAGCAGGGCCTCGATGAAAGGATGGAATTCATCCTGAGGAAGGGAGAGGAGAGACGTGTCAATGACAATCAAACCAACATGCAACAACACAGCTTCCTGCTTTAAAGGGAAATCACTTGATTCCACTCTAAACTGTATCATCATATATCTATTTATTTGTATTCATATATATATATATATATATATATCTTTACATATATATTCTGTGTCATGTAGTTTAATTTCTTCATTTACTTCTTTCCATGAGAAAAAGGTTTTTGTAGCATCATTTTTGGACACATTCAGCACAACATTTTTGGAAGGTTTGGTTCTTTACTTTATTTTCAAGTTTCAAGGCTTTTATTGTCATGTGTGCATAGCTACAGTGTAGTTATGACATTGAACATCTTAGGTCACAGACTCCTCCAACAGTGCAACACAATAACACAGATACAATAGTACAAGTAAATACTATAAAATAGAATATAATAGAAACAGAATATTATAGAAACAGTGCAGATAAAAATGATAAAAATGATCAAGGGGAGAGGGAAATGCTGAAGGAAATAAAGTAGGGATGTAAATGAAAGAGGGAAGAAAGAAGGAAAGAAGGGGCAAAGAAAGGAGAGGGGATAAAACAGAGACAAGATTGACACAAAGAAGACTGTAGGACATTCATCAGATAGGAAAACCAAAGTATGACGAAGAAAGCAAAGCATAGAATATTAAGTACGTTTACAAGGAGGGAAAAGAACAGAAGCAAAGAAACAGAAAAAAAAGAAGGGGAAAACCGAAATAAATAATGATACAAGGAGAGTCTGGAGAACAGAGGGGGTTAAGGAAGCAAGTTGAGAGGCAATAAAAGACAAAGAAGGAAACAACAAAGGAAGGATAGCAGCGAATGCAAAAGGAAGAAAGAAGGAAGTTGTGTAGTACAAAGAATGAGTTGTGATTCTGACAGTAATCCGCTGGCTGATCACAGGTCAGAAGGCAGAGGCTGCAGAGCGCTCTCTCTCTCTCTCTCTCTCTCTCTCTCTCTCTCTCTCTCTCTCTCTCTCTCTCTCTCGGCCCACACACACTCTTTAGTGTCAGTTCAGCCTGTCTACTGCTTTCTTGGCTTTCAGGCAGGAATGTGGGTCTGTGGGGGTCTGCCAAACCCGAAGAAAAAAAACAGAATCCCACCAACTATCGACCGACCAACAAACCACGGCAGGCGAGCAGAAAGAGGCCCCACAAGCACCGAGGCTCCCATCAGGGATTACAGGTGAATTAAAGGTGCATTATGAGGCTCTGGCTGATGAATACTGCCCAGTTATTACGGGTGGGAATGTGGTTAGAAAGCATGCCGTAGATTAGACCCAATTTGGGGTTGGTTACACCTGCTCTCCCCCCTCCTCCTCTCTTAAATTATATTCAAACTGGCAAAACATAACTTAAATGAGGTACTGCAAAGATTATCAACAATATTATGAAACTGATCTAACTTTGAATGGTTTTGGTTATTGACTCAGTCAGAACAGTCCGCATGTGTCTGAATATTGAACTTATTTGAAGACAAATTAAACGTTAGGGTTCAATCACTTATTTAATAACTGCTTTATACCAGAGGTCTTGCTTTTGTATATCATTATCTGCAGACCATGTACCATTGTTTTCGATGTATTTCCCTTCAATTAAAAACACATCCTCTGTTTTTAATTCCGTCACGTTTCAGTTTTTGATCTATGCATTTATTTTGATAATAACAACAATAAAAGGTCGAGCAAGTGTCAAGTCTGAAAACTGAAATCCAGGGATGCGGAGTCTTTACATTGTTTCCATGGCACCTTGGTGGTGCAGTGTATGAGAAGTGTAGATATTGTTGATACATGTTTCTTTGTTTTGTTCTTATGGTTGGGACAGTCGTCTGCGGTGAAGCTCAGTGGAAAACCTGTCATTTCAGTTTGTCGGTCTAAACACTGAAGGACGGGCAGAAAAACACTTTCATCACCAAGAGCACAGAAAACACAGACGGACAGAAAACATCTTCTTGGAACCTTCCTTATTTGGAAAAACGCTCTCCGAGGATTCCTGAGCAGGATTGGAGGCCCTGTCCCTCCTCGAGAGCCACGTATTGAAAAGAAATACATAAAAAACACTATTCAGAGATAGTCAAACCGAGATAAATCTTGGTGTTATTTGTTAAAAATCCAGGATTCCCATACTGTCTCTAAGGCCCCTTGGCTCCCATTGAGGAGGTGAACCTGGAGATTGATTTTTATTTGTATTCTTTTTGGATCAACTTGAAGATCTAGGTTAAAACATTTAGTTAAATACAGGAACTTCCGGAGGAGTTTTTTGTTGTTGCAGCCAGCCGCTCTGCAGTCACTCTGCAGCCGGACGCTCTGCAGCCGGACGCTCTGCAGACGCTTTGCAGATGCTCTGCAGACGCTCTGCAGACGCTCTGCAGCCGGACGCTCTGCAGCCGGACGCTCTGCAGACGCTTTGCAGATGCTCTGCAGACGCTCTGCAGCCAGACGCTCTTCAACCAGCCGCTCTGCAGCCAGACGCTCTGCAGCCGGACGCTCTGCAGCCGGACGCTCTGCAGACGCTCTGCAGACGCTCTGCAGACGCTCTGCAGGCGCTCTGCAGACGCTCTGCAGCCAGACGCTCTTCAACCAGCCGCTCTGCAGCCAGACGCTCTGCAGCCAGACGCTCTGCAGACGTTCTCGGACGTTCTGCAGGACGGCCGAACACCACCTTTTGTTATTTGTGATTACTATTAGAATTGAGATGTGTTTCTGTCCTCTGGCATAAGAACAACAAGGGTCTGCTGGAGGAATTATGTGTGCCTCCACACAGATGCGCAGACACACACACTACGCATTCCACAGCAGCTCGGCGCTCTGGCTGCAGCCACATACCAACATTCCTCACAGTACAGCGTCTCTGCTTCCGCCGCTTCACACTCTGTCCGTCCGCCGCAAACAAAATCCCACTTAACAACTCCCTCATTGTCTGCCATAAAAAACGTGCCTTGCTGCCAGCAGGGGTGAGATAATCCCCCTCGCTTTCGGCTTCCCCTCCACTGTTTTCTGAAATGTGTCTTTAAATAAAATAATCCTGTTTGTGCATCCATGTCAAGATAGTGATTCAGCAAATGTACTGATACTAGCTGATTGTTGATGTTTCGTTTTTTAAGAACTGTAGAAAATGTCCCTTTTCGGTCCGATAATCAATCTTGTTCTATGTGTAACTTATTTTGATTCAAGGCTACAGTGAAAATCAAAGCAGAGAGTTTCACCAGAATTAAATAATTATTACAATAAAATAATTTATAATGAAATTTGAGATAATTTCAACCCAATGGCTGTTTTTGCTGCATATTCTAGGAAAATAAAATATGTTCATTTACTAGGAATTTTTGAGAATTTGAGAACTGCAAAAAACATTTGTCTTTCAGTCATATTGTCTCCTATTTGAGCTTGCTGTGGCTCGGTTTTGAAGCTGACGTGTCACACTGCTCCCCAGGTTGTTTTTTCCTCTCTTTTAAGGTATTTCTTTCTTTCGGCATCGGAGGAAATCGCCATTTCTGAACCCGTGAGGGGAGTCTGAGAGCCGACGCTTACATGTTCCCCCTCTGCACCTCGGTGACACATGTAATGGGCTCCCAATAGCAGAACTGTAACAACAACCCCCTGAATAACAATCATGTAATCCCCCCCCGCCCCCCCGTCTATTGACACACTGAGGGAATTATCGCCGTGTCACTCGGGCTCAGTGGCATGCCGGCGCGGCCCGGCTGAGCCGCCAAAACCTCGCCACTAACGGCTGTTGATGAAGAAAGAGGAAACACACTGCCGAGGACCAACACTGTATGCACAGACAAACACACAGGATCCAAGTAACAAAACCTCACCAATACTCTCAAAATACTTCATTAAAGAAAGTGAATACTATTTATGGAAAATAAGTGAGGAAATTGAATATCAAATTGATAATACCCATCACAAGTTGTGAAAGAAATGCAGAATGTGAGTAGGATCCTTTCTACACAAGAGGCCTGTCAAACGGTTTCTCTGAGAAACAAACACTTCTAAATACACTGTTTTCAGTATGAAATTTGGAAGACCCAATCTCTTTGTGGTACATTTTAAGATTTGACTTTTGTAATAATCACATTTAAATTGTTTAGATCCTGCTCCTGTGACCACCAAATTATATTAAGATCTACTCTTGGCATTTTCTGAAATCATGAAATTCAAGTGACAAAAAAGTAGCCGAAAACAAACCAATAAGACGCAAGACGTAAATAATGTTGAGCAAACCCCAAACATCCGATCTCGTCGGCAATCACAATCTCTGGAACGCCACTGACACTGACGTGGAAATAAAGCCAACAAATACCTCACATGACCAAAAGCCTTGTTAAAGTAGTTAAATTAAGTAAAAATCGATTAACAGGTTTCATATGAGGGCGCCCCCTGCAGGCCGAGGAGCCAAACACACATACTACATTTACTGACACAAGGTTTGGGGGGGGGGGGGGGATTTATATCAGGAAATATATACGTTTAAAGTTCAACTTTATAAACATTTTGCAAATTATATAAACATAAATATATTAATATTACAATTAAAAATGTGGGATGCCAAATAAAGAAATGGTGTCTGGCACAGAGTCTTTGTTATTTGTATGAATACATGGCTTCAGAATCAGCCTGACCATTGTCCAATGTTGTTTAATAATCACATTTATCAGAAATAGATATTAATAAAATAAACAAATTAATAATGAAATCAATAAGCTAAAGAAAAAAACATCAGCTTGATTTTTTTACAAGAGCAAAGCAGTAAAAAAAACATCTGTTTAAACTGCTAAACATTTGTTTTCCAGCCTCTTCATTGAGCAGGATTTATAAAACCAACTGCTGATTATTGGTTTTACTGGTTGATAATCAGATTACACGTTAAAGCTTGTCTTCTGAACCACGGTTCAAACACGTCTCCAAACAGACTGAATCTCTAACCAGAAAATCAGGATGACAAATCAGTTTTTGGGAGGATTTAGGATTTATGAAAACTGCAGCAAAAATCTGACATTACACCAAAAACTGAGGGTAAAATACCCGATCAGCAGAAACACCACAACATGATGTTACTGCTTGTGTCACTGACGATATCATATTTATTTACAGCCTATAAATCTACTCATTTATAAATTATAAGATTTAAATATCAGTGCATCATCTGGTGTCTGAAGAAATTGAAAAAAAAAAAGGAAAAGATAATCCTTGTGATAAAGTTAATTCAAATAATTGTTGGATTACAAGATATTTAAATATATATTGTGATTTGTTTTAATTTAAGATTTAATATTGAAATCTATTTGTGTCCATTTGCCGTGGTTAATTTCAGGAGATGAAGCCAATAATTCCTGCAAAGGGAAGACGAAATCTGCAGCTAGCATCTCCAAGATGTCACACCCAAAAAATCTCCTAAATCCTGTTTTAACCTCTGACCCTGAACACAACACTGTGGCAGAGATAAGGATTTTTAAAGAGCAAAAGGTCAAATGTAAATTACTGACGGATAAATGAATGCAAATTAATCCTAAATCGTGTAGTCATTGTTGTTTTAGTTAAAGTGTAAAATAAAAATGTAATGTTAAACTTGCTGCAGGTATGCCCTGTCACCTCAGCAGCTCACCTCTGACACAAACATTTCGTTTTTTAATGTCGACACACATATTTGTGTGAGGCCTTAGGTTCATATAAGGCCTAAACTGGAAGGAAGCAATTCATTATCAAATCCACTTCGATTTGTACAGAACAGGATCAACCTGCATTGTTGAACACAAGCAGCCGAAAGAAGGAAGTCCTGCAGCGGAGAGACCCTTCAGCTCCCGGCAAGACCCTGTAGTCAGCGTACACTCACATTGATCTCTGCACACATATAAAGACGCACGGAGACCAGAAACAACGTGTCACATTTATGAAATGACAACAAAAAATCCCATTGCACGTCTCGTTGAAACTGAACTACAGTCACAGCAGGTCGGCGAGTGCAGACACACTTTGAAAGTTAGGGGTATCGAAAAGAGAAATCACCAGCAGGAGTGTCCTTCACCAAACTGTGCTCCTCCACATTGTACTTAACGTGTGCCATTCAGACTCATAGGAGACGCTAAGAGGGAAGTCTCCAGAAAGAAGCCCCGCGCGCTCCAAACTCTGAGCCGAAGATCCGGTCAAGGCTGGCCGGGCAGCGGGAGCCTGAGCCGGGCTTCAGTCAGAGGAGCAGCCCGCAGAGAAACACACACCCAGCGGCTCAAACGTCAACCTGATAACAAACTACTCAAACACGCAAATTGGACCGAAGAAAAGTTGACAAAAGTTCTGAGGGATAAATGACTGCTCGGAGCTAAAACATGTGAACTTCTGATGCGCCGTCCGCCATGTGCCGCGAGCAGAGGAAGACGGCAGTGGGAGTGTGAAGAGAGAGCAAAGACTATAGGAGCAGTCCATACCGCCCATACCGTCCCGAGCACAGGCAGCAGCTCCGGGAGAGCCCGGACACAGCTCCCTGCAAACAACAGCGTCAAGAAACATTGAAAACGTTTGAAAAGCACTCACCTGTGTTAAACATAGCGGAGAATACATATCTGTCGATCTAATCTTAGATCTGGAAGGTGTGTGTTTATGTGTGCGTGGGTTAATGTAACTCCAGCCGGTGTGTGTGCGCGTGCGTGTCTGTGTGTTTATGTGTGTGAAAAAGGAAGGAACAGAAAAAAGGAGTGAGAGAGGGGAAACAGAGCCCTCCTTTTGCCCCCTTCGCTTTCACATTTCCAACCAGGGCTGAACGTTGACCCCGCCTCAGGTTACATGTAGGCTACTGTCCGGACCTGTTAGAGGCCCTCCGCCGGGGAGCGCGCAACTTTCTGTCCTGACACGGTGAACATCGCCAGCAACAAGAGAAAAGTCCCGTTATGAAAACTGAAAATTAAAAAAAATGTATCAAAGGGAAACCCGGTGTGGTGTCGGTGCTGAGGCGAGAGCGGCCGGTGCCGTTGGATGGTGCTAATCTCCAAATTGTCCCGAAACTGCATTTCAGACCGCCGGAGATCCGCGGTGACCAGCGGACCTCAGCAACATGTCTATCCGTGCTGCGGCGCGCTGCTGTGGCCGGCGTGCGATGGTGCGGCTCCTCGGTGCTCGGGACGGTGTGCGCGGTGCAGTAGTGTCGGTGGAGAAAGAGAACTGGGGAGGAGGAAGAAAGAAAGGGCACAACGGGATCCCTGAGCTGCCAGACGGCCGCCTCGCCTCTAAAACAACCGACAGCTGCTTTCCGTTAATGTTATCTCCAACAGGAGGAGACGGTAACGAAGAGAGAGGGAGGGGTAGAGAGAGTGAGTCGGTGTGTCCCGGACGCAGAACGGAGCGCCACCTCCTCTCCGCTGCTCTGCTGTCTGCTCTCCGGCTCCGGTGCTCCACTCGCTCCGCTGCCCGGCTGCTCGGTCTGTGTGCGGCCGGGGACTGTGCGCACTGACCCTGCAGAGCCCGAACTGATCACACACTCTGCGTATTGATCAGGAGGGACACATCGATCCTCCTCTCGCAGTTTCACAAGTACAGCCCGGTGGTGACGCCGCTGATGTGTGTGAGAGTGTGTGTGCTCCGTGTTCCCGAGGAACTGATCACTGTGTGGGATTATGGATCGGTATCGATTAGTATGCAGGAATTTATTTCAGTGCGTTTATACAATTTAACTGTCTCCAGTGGGCAGCAGAACAACCCACTGGTGTATAAGGGTTTATCTTCATTAGGAGGAGGAAGACATTGATTTAATCCAACAGCACAGAGTCAATGAAGTTGTTTCTCCCGCGTCTTTTGCACACATTGGGATGGTAACCCCGCGCCTGACCGCCTCTCTCGGGGTCCAGCTGGCTGTGCGGCTCCCTCTCACTCCACAGGCTGCTTTATTTTTCCTGTCCCGTTACGAGACGGGAAACAAACTCCTATCCGGTGCTACACCTCGTGTCCAAATGCCACTCCGGAACCCCGTAAACCGTGAAATGCCTCTCTGCTAAAACGCACAAACAGCCGCTCCGGTGGGAAGTCAATAAGAAGCTGCCAGCTGATCAGATGTGATCTGAAGGTCTGACCGGACCCACTCACATAGGGACACACTCTTACTGTCTCTGTAATTACAGCCTCAAACACACACATCATGTTTTAGTCACTCGTTATCTCCTGAGGTTGTTGGAGCAACGTTACACAAAGTGATCTAATATAATGAGACAGAGATCATACTTAGATATGGCCAATCAGCGCTCTCATTCTTTTGTATTGCTCCTTGAGTAGCTTTATGAGTAAGTATTTACTTTGCATAGACATTTGTATTTATTGAATCACTCTCTGCTCTATAAATGTCATGTGAGCACACACGTTGGGCAGCACCTGGACTCCTCTCGTGTTTCTGTTTGTCTCTGAGATGCTGCTCTCTTTGGTCCCTTTGAACACAACGTTTTATATAGTTTGGAGGGATAAAAAAACCTCCTGAACTTGAAGTTTAGTCCTCAGAAAAGTCAGAAATGGAACAAAGTTAACTGGAGGAAAGGGTTATACTTATTTGTTTGGTGGATGTTTTGCACTTAAAATATTAAGTTAAGTACAGGAATATTACGGTTTACTCAAAAAGTAATTATTCTGCAGTTTGAGGCCCTTTTAGAGTCATACTGTGTAACAACGCAGGATAATAATAATAATAATAATAATAAGTGGGGAATACACATAGGCTAGATGTCAGCGAGCAAAGTAATAATATCTCACACTGAACATTGAAAAGGAACAGGAAGCCTTCCAAATTAAAAATGTACAAGTATTCACTTGACATCTCGTATGTTTGTATTTGTTTTCACATGTGTTTGAACTTATGACCTGACCTTTGAGGTGAATGGAGTGTGCAGCACCCCCTATATCCACGCAGCTTACAGTATAACATGCAGAAAGAAGTGCCATCCTAATCTTTTTTGATCACAAAAACATCAATACAATTATTTTGGATCCTTAAAAAGATATGCACATGTACGATAAATGATGAACCGTCCCAAATGAAGGTATTATGTTGGTGAATCGAGCAGATGTTTGAACATTACATGGTATACAAGAGAGATATGCCCAGAGGAGAGAAAAGTGATCGTTCGTGTCGCCTGAGAAACACAGACACACTATACTCGCCTTTAGAGGAACATAAGAGCAATATTAGCCTGGATGGAAGTTACCACACATCCATAACACCTCTAAAGCCACAGACACTGTTTCCCTGCAGGACCGTTAGAGGAGATCAACCTCCACAGACAGACACACACATCAGCTCTGAACCACAGACACTGTAACACCATGCACATATATCATATACTGCAGGAGGCCCACACAGCACCACAGAGTCCTCTACAGCCGGACACAAAGGAACCACACAGTGGGTCAAAGTTGCCATGACAACAAGATAATCACTATAAACTCACCTCAGTCATATTACAATCATATTATATAGAGAATACACTGCCATTATAGACAATATCATTCCTTTACAGTACAACAGACACCTTTTAAATCCTACAAGGATATTCTAGGAATATTATATTAATATTGTAAGTGTAAACATATAGTAAGTTTAAACAACAACAACTAATGCAACAGCACTCATGTTTGTTTATTTGAGGTGAATATATCTGCATGTTTCTTGTTGTTCTGACTTTGTATCAATAAGGTTTGCTGCACTTGTAATTGGATAAAAGCGTCAGCTAAATGAAATGTCAGTGTTGACAGTCTAATAATCAAATTGTATGTTGTTAATAAAAGTGTTGTATTGGCATATAATCTCATTAAGTGTTTTAAATTCAGCCTAAAACAGACATGAACAAACTCTGGGGGATTAGAGACATATTCTGGGATTATTAGGATTATTTTAAGAGGTAATCAAATGCAAACTGGCATGTTCTATAGAGTCATATGGATAATGTGTTGAAAGTATGATAAAGTGAAATATACTGATTCAAGTATACCTTTAAAATCCCTATACAGAGACAATGTAAGTATTAATTCAGTCATAATTTAAGATATAAAAAGGGAAACAGAATGATCAACCTAAAAATTAAGTGAAAGGATAATAATACCAACAGGGAGACAACTCTCTGTTGAGCGTCACTGACAGGAACAAAGGCGAATATATTGAAATTATATTTAAAGGCTAATTAATTTCAACCAGTTCTAATGCACAATTGAATGTCTTTAAACTCAATTTAGTTGAGTTATTGGTATAATCAAATATTATCATGTGAAATAAAATATCATAACATATATTAAAGACACAAAAAAGCACATTTTGAGACCTAGCCTATACTTCAATGACATTGCATGCAAATAAGGTACAAATAAGAGACGGCGTAGCCTATACGCTTCATGTTCGATGCTCGCCTAATACAATAATTCACTTAGCCATAATAAAGCTATAATAATTATGAGGGGACACTTAACTGCCAATTATAGATACATACATGGTTTAGTGTTAATATTCAGAGTTTCAAAGACGCATAGCCTACTGGCGTTCCATTGCAAATAGTCTATAAAATTCAAATTGAGAAACATTACTCGGGATTCTGCATTTCCGGTCTGACAAAGGTATTAAAGTTTAGAAGAAAAAAACTCTGAGAAGAACTCGGGAGGAATAACTAACCGGAGAGAAACCCAGGCTTCTCTATGTTTGTTTGTTTGTTTGTTTGTTTGTTAGTTAGTTTGTGTGTTTGTTTGTTATGTCATTTGTTTATCCCCATTCTCCCATTTTCGTCCTTCTGTCCGGCTGGAACCACATTGGTCTAACCCGGTTCCGCTCGGTGTGACCCTGTAGGGTACAGCGGCAACGTGGATCCGCTCCCCGCCCCGCGCTGCGAGCCTCCTGCCGCAGGGCGGGGAGCGCTCTCTCCCGGCCAACGGGGCGCTCAGAGGCGGCGGTGAGAGAAGAGGAGAGACGGGGAGCGGAGTGGAGTCGGTGCACCGGCTGGCTGCAGCTGGTTTTGGCCGCTACACATGGCTCTGTCCCCAGCAGCACACTGCTGCTCTGTTACTGAGACCCTCACTGACTCGCAGTCAGCTTGTGTGTGAAGGCCAGTCAGAAACATAACAACCAGCCTACTATTAGAAAAGAAGAAGCAGACCTAACCTTACATCTGTTCCACGATCTAATATTATTTGCATTTGTCCGAATGTAATGTCCCTCACTCACAACCTTTTGGAAATTAGTGTGAGAGCTTCAAATGCAAGTAAACAAAACATTTCACTCAGTAGCTTTTCTGTAGCTTTCCACTTCTTCAGCAGATGGAGGTTGAATTCGTAATGATCTGCTAATCCATCGAACTCCATTTTTAGATGAAGACTGAGATACCCCAAAGCTCCTGAATAACTGCGCATAGAAATGGAACTTGCAGCCAGATTTCTGTCAATTCAAATGTATATGCTTTTACTGGTGTGTTTTTTGTTCATTTACCATCAACAGTTGTTCTCATGTGAACATTTTCTATATATAAAACCTCTCATTCATCTACAAAACCATGGAGTGGGGTCATTTAGAAAAACTGGGGTTCAGTGTTCAACATAAATTGGGGATCAGACCAATGACCATGGAAGAGAAAATAACCCCGATGATATCACAGTAAAGTTAGCTCACATGCAAAATGCAATATGTTTGACAAACTGAAAGAGGGAAGCTTGAACGACACAGACATAAAGGCAGGAACGATAGTTGCATAGTAAGAAATGGAATCCAGTGTTTTGGGAATTTTGACCCAAACACAGGAAGTACAAGTCCAAATATGGAACAAAGTGAATACTAAATAACTGCAGTAGCACTTTTCTTAAATGTGGTGCAAAGAACTTCTTAAGTGTGGTAGCAGACCTCTGAATGTTCTGGTTCTGTGCAGCAGCGATTTCCTTCAGTTTGTAGAAACGTGTGAGTTTTGTCAACACACTCTCACTCCCTAAGCGTCCAGGAGCGACGTTTGGTCAGTGTCCGTGGCGTCCAGTTGTGACGCTCCTCGGCTCCTTCAGCGTCATAAAGGGAAGCAAATAGCTTTCAACTGATTTCAATGTATTCCCATCTGCGGCGGGATTTGGCGCTCATGGAATCACGGCATTCGTTTGTGTCGGCTGCCCTTAAAGGCAATGTGAGCGTCCATTCCCATTGGATAACGGAGAATTGTACACCCGGAAGTAAGTATTCCTCTTACTGTCTGTTGATTTTACAGTGATATCTGCACTACTCATCGACTAAAAAACACCAGATTATCCTTGTTAATTACACAACATTGATTGGTTTAAATTGTGTGCAATGCTTTTGTATTTTTCCCCTTCGATTCGGAGAAACAAATATTTTTTCGGAGTAAAGGATGGCAGAAGACACTACACTACCCAGAATCCCCAGCTATCGTTTGGACTACACCATGTGCTCTGTTTGACAAACCCCGTTCTTTTTCACCATTCATTCCAATGGCTGGCGTTTATGTCACGTGATCTTCAAATTTCTCCCTGCAGAAAAAGAAAACATGGCCGAACTTCGTTTTATTCTCGGTGGAAAATGCCTATTTTAAAGTTAGTTTGGCCATTAAAATGCGTTTTGATGTCATTTGATGCGAGAAATATGAGGTGTTATTTCAGATGATGTGTGCAGTGGATGTACATGATCTTTAGTTTGCTAGTTATTACGAAGATTACTTCAGGAAATCGCGACGTTTTCATTGTTACAGTACCAAGGTGGTTGCTAGGGACGCTGCTATCGATATTATTTATGTTATGTTGTGTAACTGTTTAATGGTGTTATCTTTATTGCTACCCCCTTCCCCGTCAATGTATAGTGTTGGTCCACAGCGCAAACATATTAGTTTAACAAAATCCGCATCTAAAGATACGTTATTTTCCCCTGTGCAATTCCAGTCTCACATCTCAGAGCACATCGTCATTAACAAATACCGGAAACAGACCGAAAACATTTAAAAAAAATAAAATGATACTTTATTCCGAGTGTGCTTGCTTTTCTCTTTGAAAGTCATCACATAACGGCATTGTAATACACGGTTCGGCTGCATTAAATATTACATATCTGCCGTAGTTCTGTATTTATAGAGCCCTGATGAGAAGACTTCTAGACAAACATGAGTAACTGAAAACGTGACGTGGATCATAAATATATCAGCCATTAAACAACATCTTACATTTATTTTCATACAATACGTCTCCTTGCAGTATCAACACTAATTCGGCTGACTTTTATATTTGATCCAATTGGTAGATAGGCTGTATTTACACCATAAAGGTGCACAGCTGATATAAAGGGACACCTAGTGGTTAAAGCATGTTATTGAATTTCATTATTTTTATTATTAGATATTAATAGGATCCCTATAAAGTATATTCATTACTCGTTATTCTCTACTAATAGTTAATTAAAGACTGTATATAATGACTATTTTGCACATCCCTTTCAAGATTTCAAGATTTTCTAAGGTTTATTGACATATCATATAGGCCTACACAACTATGGTGTAGTTCTGCATTGAATGCAAAACTTGGGTCGCAGGTTCCTCAATAGTGCATTACAAGACATCTATCAATATTTGTGCATACCTCCAGCAATGTTAACTATGTTGAAGCACTTATTTTAACTGATATTATACATAATGTATTATACTCTTATAAGATGTATGTAGATATTTCATCTCCGGCCTTGTCAGGTATTGAACAATCAATAAATAAAGAACACAGAATTGTTAAATATAAAAGACAGAATTTGTGTGATTATACTAAATGATTTACAAATAAACACCACTGCATATTTACAACTGTTACACATGCTGATGTAACGCAAATGTTCCAACTTGGGATCAATAAAGTATATCTTATCTTAAGCTGATCGATGGCTACTGCCATATTTGCAAAATTTGCCTCTGAACCTTGACAAGTGCATGTTTCAGGCTTAACAATTAATGTAATGTAATGTTATCAATTAACAACACGAGGGGTCACAAACATAAGACCAGCTGTTAAATAAAGCTCTTCTGACCTTAGCTGGCATATGTGTATATATATTAATGCTGCCCATTATGGGCACAAGCAATTTTCACCCATTTATTAATGATATGTTTTAAATTGGAGTGTTTCCTATCCCCTAAACCTCCAGGGATGTACACAGTTTAATACTGGCAACTTCTTATTATGGGAAATACGAAAACGTCTTTTAAAACTACAACTCCCAGTAGAGACGTGCCATAGATAGAGAACATGTTGCGAAACAGAATAGCCAGCATGTGTAGTTCTGAGGACGGGGTGGGGGAGGGGGGGACGCGGTGGACCCGTTCAAATCCAGTTTTGGACAGTCTGCGTGGTTCCATCCCATTTCAAGTGCTGTTCGAGAATCGGCTTAACGCTCGGAGCACACTCTCCAATCACAGAGCTTGAGGACTATCACGGGGTTTGTCAAACAGAGCACATGGTGTAGTCCAAACGATAGCTGAGCCATCCTTGACTCAGAACAAAGATTTGTTTCTCCGAATCGAAGGGGAAAAATACAAAAGCATTGCACACAATTTAAACCAATCAATGTTGTGTAATTAACAAGGATAATCTGGTGTTTTTTAGTCGATGAGTAGTGCAGATATCACTGTAAAATCAATCGACAGTAAGGGGAATACTTACTTCCGGGTGTACAATTCTCCGTTATCCAATGAGAATGGACGCTCACATTGCCTTTAAGGGCAGCCGACACAAACGAATGCCGTGCTTCCATGGTCAAATCCCGCCGCAGATGGGAATACATTGCAATCAGTTGAAAGCTATTTGCGTCCCTTTATGAAGCTGAAGGAGCCTAGGAGCGTCACAACTGGACGCCACGGACACTGACCAAACGTCGCTCCTGGACGCTTAGGGAGTGAGAGTGTGTTGGTGTTGTAGTGCTAACAATACAAAGACCACCAGTGGGGACAAGATGTATGGAGCTGCAGGTTGTAGTAGCCTACTTGAATATTAGACTGAATAAGAACTTCATCTAGGCCTAGGGGATGGACCTTAAATTTAGCTCCTCGAAAATATATATAGGATTATTTTAATATGCCTCATACACGTTTTGCCCTCAGAAGTGTCTCCACATAAAATCCCTCATCACTCTCATTTTAAATCTTTCATCAAATTAATTGATGCGACAGAGTCCACGCTATACATGTGATCAGCTCATCATTTACCGTGACGTTTGTCTTGTGAGCAACCTGTTCGTTAGAAGCTCTTTCTAAATAAAGCTGCTTTGGCTTCAGCTGATATTTTCTTCTGCAGGTCTTCAGGAGCTGCGAGTCGCCTGAGGTTAATGAACAGAAGCTTTTATGTTAATAGAAGGACAGCCGGCGTGATTTAACAAGACAATCTGCAGATTTACTTCCACTCAAACACTGAGGCTGCGGCTCCACGTTGTTAGTTGGCTAAACAACGGCTCAGCAATGAAGGTCAAGACAAAGAGAAGGTAATTAGATTACAACAATTAAATGGGGTTTTCAATATGATCAATAATCTTAATGTCTAATCACGGACGGACCGCTCGCTCCAAAAAGAATGGAATCAGTTCCTGTATTCCAGCTCAGGTAAAACAGGTCCCTTCATATAACAAGATAACTGAGGAATAACATCAGATTCTTATACATTAGGATCTGGATCATTGAATCGGAAATGTTCTGTTTTTAATTACGATTTTGCTCCAGAATCTGATTTGCATCTAATGCTTTTGTGATCATTAGATTTAGTCCTCCATTCAGGATTTGATTTACATTAGAAATCCAGCTCTCTGTAAAACAATATGACTACTGATGGTCATCTCCTTTTTAATTGTATTCCATTATTTTTGAGTAAGTTATATTAGTTATATGTAGGTGTGTCTTTAATTCATCCAGATCTAATTTAAAGTGCATAGTCAAGAGCTTTGCCGGGAGATACAGTTAAATGGATGCTCTATTGTGTTTCTATGTCATTATTATTTAGTTTATTTTTTTTACGTTAAAACCTGAATCATATAACATGTGTCATTACTGCATAATAATGCATTAGTGTCTGCATTAAAAACTCAGTGTGGTATTACCGCAACAATAATTAGAAAACAAATATCATCCTCTTTCATGGCACCAGATGTTTCCCTGTACTGAGTCTGAGGCGCCATCTAGAGCCAGCTGACTGACACTACCACACAGAGGTGTGTGTGTGTGTGTGTGTGTGTGTGTGTGTGTGTGTGTGTGTGTGTGTGTGTGTGTGTGTGTGTGTGTGTGTGTGTGTGTGTGTGTGTGTGTGTGTGTGTGTGTGTGTGTGTGTGTGTGTGTGTGTGTTTGTGGTTGTGGTTGTGCACGAGGCCCTGCACTGAAAGTGTGTACAGTGTGTTGATATTCTACACTGCAAAATCCTGTGAAAATCAATACACTATGAAAATAACTGAATCCATACGTTTTTTTTCATATAAAGAAGTATTGTATTTCCACAGGAGCAATGCCATAATAAAAAAGCATATCATGGTCAAACTTGATTGATGTCAAGATTAATATAAAAAATAAAACAGTAGAACAATATTATTTAGGTAAGACATGATCATCATTTTCTTTTTGTGTCTGATTGTGTGTCTGATTAATGAAGCTCAGCGCAAGTTCAGACAGGAAGACCCATCACTCCGTATTGCACGTCATGGCAATACTCGCTCCTTTCACTAGATGAGAGAGAGCGCCACTCCTTAGCCAACCCAGACCCGGCGTCATGGGCGGGCCCCATGGGGCCGGGCCCGCCCATCCAGGATTTGGGCCCGGCCATCCAGGATTTGGGCCCGCTGTTTTAATCAGGGCTGAATACAACATTTTAATTGTTTTTATTATTATGTTCAGTGGCGGCGCCAGGGTATACTTGGGTAGGCTACAGCCATACCAATAAATGGCTTAGCCCCACCATGAAAAATGATTTTAAAGTAAGCTAAATAAAGTCCGCCAACTCGCGTGGAGTAAATTGCACATACAGCAGTTAGTAAGATTGATTTCAGCAGTCACTTGTCTGGAAATACCGAAGACTAGAAACGGTTTGAAAACTTTTTTCACGTAGTGATCATCTTCTCAATAGAACATCTTTGATAATGTCTTCTGGCCAATCAGAATCAAGATAACGACGTGGTGTTGTTGCAGGAAGTCCCGACGGAGAATATTTTTGCTGTAGTACATCTCTATATACATCGATATAACATTACGTGTTGATAGAAATCAACACGTAATTAAATAAGACCCCACGGTTTGATGATTGATGGGTGTGTGGGCTGTCTTTCATTTTGACACACAGAACAATGGGGGCAATCCACCCTTATCCACAATGTAAAGTAATTCACAGCCTCTTCCCTCTTCTCTCTGTGGGGAGCAGCAGGTTCAGCTTTCAGAACAAAGTAACAAAAAACTGAAATGGCATTCATTTTTTTTTTAAATATGTTGTGTAGTAATAGATTTATTTATTTTTCTTCTCAAGAGAGGACCAGAATGTGTATTTTATGTTAGTATTTCAAAAAATCTCCTGGGGGAGAATCTCCCCAGACCCTCCTGCAGGCGTTGGGTTTTCAGCATGTCAGCTCTTTCACAATTCAGTTTTCCCGGGAAATGTAAGTTTCGGGGTGGGCCCGCCCTGGTACATCAAATGCCCGCCCAGAGACGTATGTCTGCCGCCGGGTCTGAGCCAACCTATCACTTCCCTCCATTCACAAGCCTAATTATCGCACCTGTTAATCCCTCTATATATGCTCTCCCCTTTTCTATCAGTTGTCTTTCAGGTGTCAACGCGCAACGGTAGTGCAAACAAACCTCCGCGTACGACAAAACTAACCTCAAAGATGTCCAATTCGGACGATTCCGAGGACGAACTCTTCCAGGAGGATCTCAATCCCAGCCCTGACGCTCCGCCCGAGGCAGCTTCCCCCTCCTCAAGCTACCGGCGCCCGAGCACCAGTGCGGGTTCCCGCAGCAGCTCTCATTCAGCAGAGGCAGATCTCCTCACTCTTCAACTGCAGCAGAAGGGCATTTCCCCAGCCCCAGGTACTCTCTCCCAGCTTCGCGAGCTCTCAGACCAAGTAGCAGGCGCCGTCCCCCAGCTCACGCCAGCAGCTCCAGCCGGCCCCTCCGACAGATCGCGGCGCGGCCGAGGCCGCGGGGGTAAGAGGACAAGGAAGTCGCCCCCCCCAGTAGCTCATCCGTCCAAAAAGTCAACTTCCTCCCAGGCTCGCACCATCGCTGACCAGCCCGGAAGCACCTTAAACCAGCCAGGGCTCATAGATACCAGCTTGGCCAACACCCTGCAATCCCTGGCCAAATCCATGCAACAAATCGACGCTCGCCTTCAGTCTATGGAAAGGGCAGCAGCCAGAGCCTCCACTTCATCAACTCACAGGGCTGCGCTTCCGGCCATGGCGCCGCCGGGGTTAATGCCAGTCCAAGCCCCTACATTCCCTCACAGTGTAGCCTCCCCTCATTCCCTGGCTTCCGCCCTCCCAGTCACCCTTTCCACGCCTGCAACGATGCTCATCCGAGGTCCGTATGTCCCAGGCGCAGCCGGCCTAAGATCCCCGCCCTGATTCAGAAACCACATGGCGGGAGATTCTTCTGATCATTCACCCCTCCACTCCCTTAATATCACTCGCTTAGCAGCGTCTCATCTACTCACCCAGATCCCGTGCTCTTAGAACTATCTTCCCTTAGGGCTCAAACACATTCTTATTTTATTTTTTATTTTTATTAATAAATAAATAGATACAAAATGCCTATATATAAAAATAATTTTTTTTTAATTAAAATTAAATAAAAACGTTGGTAATCACGCATATAACTGGTGGTGGTGTCATTAGCATATCAGCTCACATATCATTGTCATGTTTTATATCTGGATTCTATTGCATCATCAATCTAAGATCACAGGCACATTTACACTACAGGTCCTGTCGTGTTACATGGTTATTCAAGTCATGTTCCACGTGTTCTGACCGAAGGGTCTCCGGCTCGAGTGAGCCAGGACGTGACATCCACGCATTTTACTTTTCATGTTTGACCGGAAGGGTCTCAGGCTTGTGAGCCAGGATGTGACATCCACGCATTTTTATTTCACGTTTGGCCGGAAGGGCTTTTACTTTTCATGTTTGACCGGAAGGGTCTCAGGCTCTGTACATGACAACGCTCTGTTTATATGCCTTGACCTGTATCTGTCTGCTTTGTGAATTTGTATTTTAGTTTAGTTTTTATGTTTTTATATATGCTTGTATTTTAGTTTAGTTATGTTTTTATATATGCTTTTATCATAATATAAGTATCTCTGTTGAATGTTGTTTTACTGATTGTATTTACCTGTTATTTGAAGTGAATTTTTGTTTTAGGATGACTTTTAACATCTGTCCAGGGACTACAGATGAAAAATAGCCTGTTGGCTAACTCTGGCGCATTTACAGAAATGTCAATTCATGTACACTGTCCCTGTCAAATAAGTATAAAAAAAAAAAAAAAAAAAGGCTTGTGAGCCAGGACGAATCCATCCATGCATTTTCCCACTCTTAGTCCTACGCTAGTCAATAACATGTTTTCTCTGTCCCCGTATAATTCTCTAATTATATCCATAAACCACCGCAGCTACCTCATAAGGTAAGTAACCCAGTACATCTCAATTCTATATACTTCATTATTTTGGGGATTCATCGGATCGGTTCTCCCTTCCCGAATGATATTCCTGCACAACGGGAAACCCCGTACGTCCGGGAAGCCCTGTACGTCCAGGAAGGATGCCCGAGGCATCAGTACGTCTAAATCCCCACATGTATTAACCTCTCATTTCATCCATAGATTTCCACCGCATCCCACAAGGTAAGAATTCTTCACGTTCAGTACTTCATACTTCACTTCTTTTGGGGGTTCATCGGAAACGGTTCTTTCCCTTCCCGAATGATATCCTACAAAACCTGGGCCTAATCGCCAAACACCATTTCGTTCTTTTGTTATAAACTATCATTATGTTTCATTTATATAATGTGACGGATAATAAACATGTATTACATACATCACGTCTCTCCTGATTGAAATGAAGCTCAGCGCAAGTTCAGACAGGAAGACCCATCACTCCGTATTGCACGTCATGGCAATACTCGCTCCTTTCACTAGATGAGAGAGAGCGCCACTCCTTAGCCAACCTATCACTCCCCTCCATTCACAAGCCTAATTATCGCAAATGTTAATCCCTCTATATATGCTCTCCCCTTTTCTATCAGCTGTCTTCCAGGTGTCAACGCGCAACCCTCCTCCACCCCTTCGCCTCCGGCTTTCAACTCAGGGCCAAGCTCAACCTCCTCCCTTCCAACCGGACCTAACCACTTATCACCATCACCAGTGTCTAGACCCGGGGGGGTTCATCGGAAACGGTTCTTTCCCTTCCCGAATGATGTCCTACAAAACCTGGGCCTAATCGCCAAACACCATTTCGTTCTTTTGTTATAAACTATCATTATGTTTCATTTATATAATGTGACGGATAATAAACATGTATTACATACATCACGTCTCTCCTGATTGAACTATAATGACATATCTAAATTTAATAGAAAATTATAATTCAAAGAAAAGAAAAACTGCTAGGTTGGAAATACTCTCGGAACGCGAGACCTTGAGACAGTAAAACCGCCCGGCCACAGGTGACTTCCCTTTAAAGTTTAAGGGTGTACTTGATTTAATAATGGTTAAGTCAGAAGGGTTGTGCATCATTATGTCAATAAGGATCCTCACAATTAGCAGCACAAACATGTGTGAGTGGTAATTACACCGTCCGGCAACGACATCACCTCCAATATCCTTCACACCCATCACATCAACAAGCAGCACTGCCATATCACACACACACACACACACACACACACACACACACACACACACACACACACACACACCACACACACACACACACACACACACACACACACACACACACACACACACACACACACACACACCACACACACACACCACATGCACACACACACACAGCCACAGCACACACCACACACACACACACACACACACACACACACACACCACATGCACGCACACACACACACACACAACACACACACACACCACACACACACCACACAACAGCACCACACACACACACATCACAGCACACACAACACACACACACACAGCACCACATTAGACACACCAGTCAGGCACACACACCACAACCACACATCCCCCACACACACGACACACACACACCACACAACACACACACACACACAACACAACTCAAGCAAATACCACACACACCACACACACAACACACACACACATCACCAACACGTTCACCACACACTATCCACACGCTACGGGCACTGCACACACACACCACACACACACAACACACACATCTACGACCCCACACACCCCGCACACACACACCACACACTGCACACACACACCACACACACACACATCACACACACACACACACACGACACACACACACCACATACCACACACACCATATAAATCCTACTACTCACAGTAACACACACCAACTACACACACACCAAACACACACACACACACACACACACACACACATGCACACTGCGCTCGTGCAGGTGTTGCCTCTTCACACACACCTGGCTGAATTTGCAGCAGAGATCAGACTCTCCTTCAGGTTCATCAACATCAACTGACAATCAGACCATCTGCATCACCACAAGTCAGCCGTCCCCATGACAACGAATTAATCTGGCATAGCAACCCACCCATGGCCTAATTTCTGACTTCTGTATTTTACAAAAAATGTCTTCAGATTATAATATATTACACTGCAAAGTAAGACAAAGAATAATTAAAAAATACCAGTTTGCAGACGTAAATTGCTCAGTTTTGTGCTACTGAGTGGAAAAGTCATGTTTAAATGCAGTGCAGCATGTTCTCCTCTTCTTTACAAACTTCGACTAAACTGTGTTCAAACCCACATATCTTTATATCAAGTTGTAGTGGAAAAGATTCCAAACAAAACATGTCTAAATGATGCATCCGTCCTGGGTTTGGAAGGGAGCAGGGTCTCCACTGTAGGATCAGATAGAGCAGCAGGATGAAAGCAGAGGATATGCTCTGTGTAGCACACATCATACAGAGGGACTTTGTCCATGCTTTAGAAGGTCTTTGAATGCCCATGTTGTACTACTGATTGTACTACTGATTACTACTGTTTTAAAATGTTTTTGGAGGTGACGGAGCTTGGTGTACTTTTATTAGAGATGTTTCTGTCTGTGTTGTTTTAGAATGTGTGTCAGGATGGATCCCATGTCTTTTTATTTGCAAAAAAAATCTACCTACGGAGCTAAATTTGGGCCAAAAGTTTTGATCATCCGGAAAAATGTAAAGTATTTGAAAGTAAACGTTTTGATCCTGAACTTAAAAAAATTAAAAGTATTTGAAAGTAAACATTTTGATCCTGAACTTTAAAAAATACAATGATGTATTCATGCAAAAAAAAATGTTAACAGTTTTTTCCGATTTAATATATTTAGACTCAGTTTAGCAATTTTTTTTAATTAAATATTTATTTTTCACATTTATTTATATTTTGATATTTGAGTGATAGTTTTTTTCAGATTCAGATTTTTTTTCCGCTTTGTACTTTTGGCCCTGATGTTGCGTAGGGGGCGGGATTAGCTGAGAGGGGCTTGGAATCATGAATGGTAGGCCTACCGTAGTCATGTTGCCTTCAGGAATTGTAGGTATCCCGATAAATATTGCTGAACACTTTTTATGAACACTCCTGTATACCGACACTGATGCCAGTGACAATGTTCTATTTAGCAAGCCATTTCTGATACTTGGCAACAATCATAGGAGCAATACACTCTGTGCCAGTTTGTGCGGTTCAGCCACCGCACTTTAAGCATGGGTGTTCCCCACTTCCTCAAAGCAGCGTGAACGCAGCGCAGTGTTAACTTAGCAATAGCAGGGTTCAGGGTTAACTCTGAGTTTTCGGTCCTACGACGCTGGTTCACCTCTTACCGGGGTAGATCTCCATGGTAACTTATGCTGAACACCTAACCTGCTCCGGGGCAGGTAATGTTCCAGATAAGAGATCAGGGATCACTGGTGCTTTATCTTAATAAAAGTCACTTTCTGATAGCGTTTGTCCAAAATGTGTTTCCCAGGTGAGGGGTGAGTTTACTCAAATTTCTACATTACATTTTTACATTACACGTTACTTGTTAGACGCTTTTATCCAAAGCGACTTACGTACTCAAAAGATATACTTCTTATTTCATTCTGATTAAATCCATGTTGAAATGAAATTTTTTTTCAGCTATATGTTTAATCCACTGAACTCATTGGGACTGTTTGTTTGTTATAAAATAGCTCGAACAAAAACATGCTCACAGCCAATACCTGGAGATAGGTAACGAAACACTGATACCATTTTCAAATGATAGAGGTGTGTTTCAGTCCCAGTCTCAAAACCTTGGTCTATAAACTCCAAAATCTTGGCATGAAGAAATCAGTTCCATTTATATGAGCTTCTACAAATAGACGTTTATTATCATGATATCATTATCATTTTATCATTATCATTTTATTATTAGGTAGTGTACCTGTCGTCAGGGTTGGAGAGGAAGAAAAGTTGAGATTCGAGAGTCAGAAACATCAGAGTGAGTTCAACTTATTATGGGAGATATGAGTAACATCCTACAACACTTAAAACAGCCAACCAATCCGACGAGAGCAGAAACTCTAAAACCCCACATGGACGTCACCATGGAGACGGGCTGATGTCTGCAGAGGTTAGCGCCAAAATTACTGCAGGACCCACTGTGTGTATGTGTGTGTGTGTGTGTGTGTGTGTGTGTGTGTGTGTGTGTGTGTGTGTATGTGTGTGTGTGTGTGTGTGTGTGTGTGTGTGTGTGTGTGTGTGTGTGTGTGTGTGTGTGTGTGTGTGTGTGTGTGTGTGTGTGTGTGTGTGTGTGTGTGTGTGTGTGTGTTGGGGGATGGAGGCTCCACCTGCTCCCACTGAGCTGCTGCCAGGCTGGAGATCAGCCAGCAGCACCGGGCCTGAAACCAAGTCTCCGACAAGCTCGCACAGCCAGAGAGAGAGATGAGAATGGAGTGATGAGGAGGGAGAATGAGGTCAGGAAATCAGCAAAGAGAGGGAAAGCAAGAGGCAGAGGGACAGTCGCACAAGGGAAGAATAGAGAAACACAGAAGCAGGATAAAGTGATGACTGCCTTAGAGTGGTTCAGCTCCTATCTGTCCCAGAGATCCTTCTCTGTTAGGCTTTGTGACTTTACATCGTCTTCTGCCCCCTATCCTGTGGAGTTCCCCAAGGTTCTATTTTGGGACCCATTTTCTTTTCTTTATACCTTCTCCCCCTTGGACCAATTTTTAGAAAACATGGCGTCTCCTACCACCTTTATGCGGACGACTCCCTATATCTGCCCCTAAAACAAACACCAGCTCTCTGATGCCCCTGGTTGACTGTCTTAGTCAGGGGTTCCCAACCTTTTTCACCCAGGGCCCCCCCAAATGACTCCTGTTGGAATTTGCGACCCCCCAAAACTTTGAAACTTTAATTATCGCTGCCCGATCTGTACTGCGCATGTGCGAGATGGTCTGCCATACTGGACAACTCCGTACAGCAACCCAACACAGTGGCGTTTGGTAAAGCACAAAAAGAAAACGAAAAAAACCGAGAGAGCTGAGTTATTCGTTATTACAACGTGACTTCCCTATTATTTAACAACTCTTTTTATCCATCCATCCATCTTCTCCCGCTTATCCGTGGTCGGGTCGCGGGGGCAGCAGTTCCAGCAGAGAGCCCCAAACTTTCTTTTCCCTGGCGACATCAACCAGCTCTGACTGGGGGATCCCAAGGCGCTCCCAGGCCAGCGAAGAGATATAATCCCTCCACCTGGTCCTAGGTCTACCCCTTGGTCTCTTCCCAGCTGGACGTGCCTGGAACACCTCCCTAGGGAGGCGCCCAGGTGGCATCCTAACTAGGTGCCCGAACCACCTCAACTGGCTTCTTTCGACGCGAAGGAGGAGCGGCTCAACTCCGAGTCCCTCCCTGATGACCGAACTTCTCACCTTATCTCTAAGGGAGACACCAGCCACCCGGCGGAGGAAACCCATCTCGGCCGCTTGTATCCGCGATCTCGTTCTTTCGGTCATGACCCATCCTTCATGACCATAGGTGAGGGTAGGAACGAAAATGGCCCGGTAGACAGAGAGCTTTGCCTTCCGGCTCAGCTCCCTTTTCGTCACAACGGTGCGGTAAAGCGACTGCAATACCGCTCCCGCTGCTCCGATTCTCCGGCCCATCTCACGCTCCATTGATCCCTCACTCGAGAACAAGACCCCGAGATACTTGAACTCCTTCACTTGGGGTAAGGACTCATTCCCTACTTGGAGTGGACAGTCCATCGGTTTCCTGCTGAGAACCATGGCCTCAGATTTGGAGGTGCTGATCCTCATCCCAGCCGCTTCACACTCGGTTGCGAACCGATCCAGTGAGTGCTGAAGGTCGCAGACCGATGAAGCCATCAGAACCACATCATCTGCAAAAAGCAGTGGTGCAATCCTTAGTCCACCGAACTGCAGACCCCCCCCCCCCCACGACTACGCCTCGAAATCCGATCCATGTATATTACAAACAGGATTGGTGACAAAGCGCAGCCCTGGCGGAGGCCAACCCTCACCGGAAATGGGTCCGACTTACTGCCGAGGACCCGGACACAGCTCTCGCTTTGGGAGTACAGAGATTGGATGGCCCTGAGTAGAGACCCCCTCACCCCATACTCCCGCAGCACCTCCCACAGTAACTCCCTGGGAACCCGGTCATACGCCTTCTCCAAGTCTACAAAACACATGTAGACCGGATAAGCGTACTCCCAGGCCCCCTCCAGGATCCTTGCGAGAGTAAAAAGCTGATCCGTCGTTCCACGACCAGGACGGAATCCGCATTGTTCCTCCTCAATCTGAGGTTCGACAATCGGCCTGACCCTCCTTTCGAGTACCTTGGAGTAAACTTTCCCGGGGAGGCTGAGTAGTGTGATGCCTCTGTAATTGGCACACACCCTCTGATCCCCCTTTTTGAAAAGGGGGACCACCACCCCGGTCTGCCACTCCTTCGGTACCGTTTCCGACTTCCACGCAACGTTGATGAGACGTGTCAACCATGACAGTCCCTCAACACCCAGAGCCTTCAGCATTTCCGGGCGGATCTCATCCACCCCCGGGGCTTTGCCACTGTGGAGTTGTTTGACGACCTCAGTGACCTCCCCCCGGGAGATTGGCGTTGATCCCCCGTCATACTCCAGCTCTGCCTCTAACATAGAGGGCGGAGTTGTCGGGTTCAGGAGTTCCTCAAAGTGTTCCTTCCAACGTCCCAACACTCCATCAGTTGAGGTCAACAACGTCCCATCCTTACTGAACACAGCTTGGATGGTTCCCTGCTTCCCCCTCCTGAGGTGTCGGACAGTTTTCCAGAACAACTTTGGTGCCGCCCGAAAGTCCTTCTCCATGTCTTCTCCGAACTTCTCCCACACCCGCTGCTTTGCCTCGGCCACGGATGAGGCTGCTGCCCTTCGGGCCTGTCGGTACCTTGCAACTGCTTCGGGAGTCCCCCGGGATAACAAATCCCTGAAGGCCTCCTTCTTCAGTCGGACGGCTTCCCTGACCACCGGTGTCCACCAGGAGGTTCGAGGGTTACCGCCCCTTGAGGCACCTAAGACCTTGAGACCACAGCTCCCCACCGCGGCTTCGGCAATAGAGGCTTTGAACACCGACCACTCTGGTTCAATGTCCCCAACCTCCACAGGAATGCCCGAAAAGCTCCGCCGGAGGTGTGAGTTGAAGGCCTCCTGAACTTGGGCCTCCTCCAGACGTTCCCAGTTCACCCGAACTACACGTTTGGGCTTACCAGGTCTATCCAGAGGCTTCCCCCGCCACTCGACCCAACTCACCACCAGATGGTGATCAGTTGACAACTCCGCCCCTCTCTTTACCCGAGTGTCCAAAACATACGGCCTCAGGTCCGATGATACGATAACGAAATCGATCATGGACCTTCTGCCTAGGGTGCTCTGGTACCACGTACACTTATGAGCATCCTTATGTTCGAACATGGTGCTTGTTATGGCCAATCCATGACTAGCACAGAAGTCCAGTAACAAACCACCACTCCGGTTCAGATCAGGGGGGCCGTTCCTCCCAATCACGCCCCTCCAAGTGTCTCCATCATTGCCCACATGTGCGTTGAAGTCTCCCAGCAAGACTAAGGAGTCCCCTTCAGGAGCCCCATACAGGACTCTTTCCAGGGTCTCCAAGAAGGCCGAATACTCTGAACTGCTGTTGGGTGCATAAGCACACACAACAGTCAGAGTTTTCCCCCCCATAACCCGCAGGCGTAGGGAGGCGACCCTCTCGTCCACTGGGGTAAACTCCAACAACGAAGCACCTAACCGGGGACTTGTGAGTATCCCCACACCCGCCCGGCGCCTCACACCTTGAGCAACTCCGGAGAAGAATAGAGTCCAACCCCTATCCAGAAGTAAGGTTCCAGAGCCGACGCTGTGCGTAGAGGTGAGCCCAACCAGATCCAACTGGTACCGCTCCACCTCCCGCACAAGCTCCGGCTCCTTCCCCCCCAGAGAGGTGACGTTCCACGTCCCCAAAGCCAGCTTCTGCCGCCCGGGTCTGGTCCGTCGAGACCCTCCGCTTTCACTGCCACCCGTCTGGCAGCGCACCCGACCCCATCGATGTTTCCCGTAGGTGGTGGGCCCGCGGGACAGAGAAGCGGAGGTGTTGCCCACGTTGCCTTTTCTCTTTTTATTGGGTTCTTTTATTTGGGGTTAAGTACATTGTCAGAATAAGTGAGAAATGGATTTAACTTTTGTTTGGCAGCTATCATACTGAATAAATATTTACAGTGAATGTATGCACAAATGTATGGCATATAGCTGTCTAACAGAAGTTAAGTCCATGTCTCACTTATTCTGACAATGTACTTAACCCCAAATAAAAGAACCCAATAAAAAGAGTTGTTAAATAATAGTGAAGTCACGTTGTAATAACAATAACTCATCTCTCCCGGTTTTTTGTGTTCTTTTTCTGCTTTGCCAAACGCCACTGTGTGAAGTGTCCTATTAGAGTTGCCGTATGTAGTTGTCCAGTATGGCGGACCATCTCGCACATGCGCAGTACAGATCGGACAGGGGAGCAGATCGGGTAGTGACAGACGTGCCTGGTAACAGCGGTTCTCCCTCCACACACACACACACACACACACACACACACACACACACACACACACACACACACACACACACACACACACACACACACACACACACACACACACACACACACACACACACACACACACACACACACACACACACACGGCAACAGCGGTAATTCAAGTTTAAAAGTCTCAAAAATGCTACAACAAGCGTAATTAAGGAGCACTATTGGAGTGACTTTGATGGTTATTGGACTCAGGATTAATTAATTTGGATTCCCGCTGTATGAAGAAATTAAAGGACGGCACAAGTGGAAACAATTCACAAAGGGATTCAACTGTTTAAAACACATGCTCAAAGTAACCCGGATTTTGGCGATGTATTTATGTGGATTCAAAAGTCGTAAATAATCTACAAAATGGAGGAGACCGATTTGATCGGAGCAACTGTGACAAATAATCCAACTGAAACCGACACTTTACGCGCAGAAGAAACATTTCTATTAAAGAAAAAATGATACACTTCTGTCTTTGTATGCTTTTATTAGCTACTTACTTGCAAATGTATGCATCATATCTATTTCAAATGTCGAAGAACAGGACACTTCAAAAGAATAGACTATGTCTAATAAAAAAATGGTAATATGGTGGCATAGGCCTGTATAAAACAAAAATGAAAAACTGGCATATTAAGCAGGTAAATCAAATGCTTGTCTGCCATGGAACAGGTAGCAGAGAGAAGACGAGGTTCAAGTAGGTTCATTAATGTGAACCTTGGGCTTGCACGCCCGCAGCCAGGGATGGAATGTCCGGTGTAATGTGAGTGACAGCCAGTCTAAAGTCGTTGTGAACGTCCAGTGTGTTGCGTGCTTTTGTTTTGATGGCAACAAGTGCGCTGAAGGCTGTTTCTGAGAGATATGTCGTACTGAATGGGAGTATAATCCTGGTCGTGGCATGCAGTGTGAGCTTTGGAGCGAGGCTTGGTCCTTTGACAATCCAAAACTTTTTAAATCCTTTTTCCTGGAAGTATTTCTTTGACAGCGAGTCAGCTTGGATGTCGGTGAGCTCATCTTCGCAATCCAGGTATTCCACATCCTCAATTTTGGCAATAAAGGGATCTAAAACCCACAATTCCTTGGAGACATACTCGTCTATGTCAGCGAACCGTGATTGCATTTCCGTTTGCAGTGCGTTCATATGGCGGATGAATTCGCGACGTACAGACACAGGCACCGTTTCAGGATTGTTTTGGGATTGTTTCAGCAGTAGTGGAAACTGTTGCAGCTCCCCCCTCTCCATTTTCCCGACCCTGTACTCCAGTTTGCGCACAAATGCATCGAGCGTCTCTTTACATTGGAGAATGTTGGACTCCACGCCTTGCAGACGCTTGTTCGTTTCATTGTAGAGACTGAAGATGTCGGCCAGGTATGCTGTTTTAATCCAGAATGACTCAGTCACTTGCTCTGACAGTGCGCGGTTACGAGTTTGTAGAAACTCTTCAATTTTTTACAAAGCGTGCCAGCACTCGGCCGCGTGAGAGCCAGCGCACCTCGGTGTGCAGGAGGAGGGTTTGGTGCGCTTCATCCTCGCACAAGTCTGCGAATAGACGCTTGTTGGTGGGGCGACCTTTGATGAAATTGACTATTTTAACAACAGTTGAGAGTGTTTCGCTGAGGTCTTCTGACAGTTTCTTGCTGGCCAGGGCCTGGCGATGTATCACACAGTGAAATATTGTGCAGTGTGGGGCCTTTTCTTTCAAGCGACTGTTAAATCCCTTGTTTTTCCCCATCATTGAGGCAGCTCCGTCTGTGCAACATGCAACTAAATTCTCATAGGAAAGATTGTGGGATGAGAGGTAAGAATCCACTGCAGTAAAAATGTCCTCACCCCGGGTGGTAGTGGTAAGGTTGACTGACATAAGAATGTCCTGCTTCAAATCTTCCCCATCGATATATTGCACATAAACAATCAGCACAGCCTCGTCTGCTACAGTTGTGGTTTCATCAAGTTGTATGGCAAATGGCCCCTTTCCAAGCTTTTCGAGCAGCTGCAGCTCGCAGTTACTTGCCATCTTGTCAATTCTGTCTTTCACCGTATTGTTTGACAGTGGTACAGTTTTTAGCTTCTCCGCCACCTGCGGGCCGCACAGTTTCTCAACCATCTTAATTCAAGCTGGCTTAATGAGCTGCTCGCCAATGTTGTGCGGTTTCTTTGCCTTTGCTATTAAAAGTGCACATTCAAAAGAGGCCTCGGTGGCCTTCTGTGCATCGCTGCCAGCCCTAACAAACGCTGTTCTAATATCCATTGGCTTGTTTGCCTTTGCAAGGTGTTGTTTCTTTATGAAAAAGTCCCGATCACGCCCGACTGTTTCTGGGTGCATGGTCTGTTGGTGTCTCTTCATTTTGCTGGGTTTCATGCTTTCGTTGGCTAGCTTCTCTCTGCATATCACACACTCTGGGCGGGTTTTGTCCGTTCCCTCCATGAAACCGAAGTTAAGATAGCTCTCTAGGTAGGTCCTCATTTTCTTTTTGATTGCAGATGAGCTGTCATCTCCTTTACGTTTTTCAGACATTTTTAGACAAAAATATTCACCTTATGAAGTCGGTCGCTAGCTAGCAAGCGCAGCAAACTGTTATTATTATGAAAGCTGACACAGTAACGTCAATGTTGGCGCGAATCGGAGGAGTATCAGATGCATTTTTTTAATTTTAATTTTAATTAATCAATTAATTTCTATATGTTATTGTAATGTGGAGACAAGGCTTTTAGCGACAATCATGTATTGCATTACAATATGTAAAAAAAATGATATGTAAAAAAAAATGATATGTAAATTTTTTTTATTCTAAATATGATATTAGACCTCAAATCATCTGAGGCCTGGCGCCCCCCCTGCGATCTTTGGCGACCCCCCAAGGGGGTCGCGCCCCCCAGGTTGGGAACCACTGGTCTTAGTGACATAAAGGCCTGGATGGCGCTAAACTTTTTAAATAGAAATGAGAGCAAACGGAGGTCATTGTGTTTGGGCCAAATGGTGATGTCCCTTCCATTGACCTGGATTCCCTGCAACCGTATGCAAAACCCATGGTCACAAATCTTGGCGTCAAAATCGACAGTGCTTTTAAACTAGATAAACCGATAAACTCTGTGGTTGAGTCCAGTTTTATCACTTGAGGCTCCTGTCTAAAATTAAACAGGTTTTATCCTTTTTAGACTTTGAGAGTGTTATTCATGCCTTTGTTTCTACGCGTCTAGATTATTGTAATGCACTTTATGCCGGCCTAAACAAGACCTCGCAGGCACGCCTGCAGCTGGTACAAAACGCTGCGGCTCGGCTGCTTACAGGAACCCGCAAGCATGAGCACATCACACCTATTCTGGCTTCCCTCCACTGGCTTCCTGTCCATTTTAGAATTCATTTTAAGATTCTGTTGTTTGTTTTTAAATCGCTTAATGGGCTGGCCCCTCAGTACATCTCCGACTTCCTACATGTGTACACCCCCTCAAGGGCTTTGAGGTCGGCTGATCAGTTGTGGCTGGTAGTCCCTAAAATAAAGACAAAGACCAGGGGAGACCGAGCATTCTCAGCGGTAGCCCCCAGGCTCTGGAACGACCTGCCCCCTCATGTCAAATTGTCGCCCACTCTCCAAACTTTTAAGTCCCACCTAAAGACCCACCTCTTTTCCCTCGCTTTCGAGTCAGTCTGAGCTATGCTCTACCTATTCTATGCTTTTATTGTCTGTCCATAGCCTTTATGTGCCTTGTATCTATTCCTATGTGTGCCTTTGATCTATTCCTGTAATATTATATTTTATTATAATTAGTGCTGTCAAAATTATCGCGTTAACGGCGGTAATTAATTGTTTGAATTAATTGCGTTAAAATATTTAACGCATTTAACGCATGTGCAGAATGGCCTGCCCCATAGTGCCACCAGTGGCAGCGCCAGGGTATGGCTGGGGTAGGCTACACCCATACCAAGAAATGGCTTAGCCCCACCATGAAAAATGATGTTAAAGTAAGCGAAATAAAGTCTGCCAACTCGCGCGGAGTAAATTGCACAGACAGCAGTTAGTAAGATTGATTTCAGTAGCCACGGTTTTGAAAACTTTTGTCACGTAGTGATCGTCTTCACATCTTTGATAATATCTTCTGGCCAATCAGAATCAAGATAACGGCGTGGTGTTGTTGCAGGAAGTCCCGACGGAGAATACTTTTGCTGTACGTACAGTAAGATGTACACATAACTGGTACGCAGGTTATGGCGTAATCTGAAATGCGTACCGTCACTTGTGTCACAAAGTGCATTTGCGTACCGACGTACTTGTGAAGCTTTTCCAGAAGGCGGTTAGATCACCGGACGACAGAGTCGGTCTCCGTGTGCACAGACAGGGCTGCTGTTAACGTCGGTCTGTACAACGGAACTGTGCCAAAACTACGCCAACCGGCTGCGGAGGGAGACTTCCCCCCCCTTCACTGGAGCACTGCGCTAAAACAGCTGATCACAACGTTCACACTCTGTGGTCACGAAGTACTCCACTAGCCCCCCCTCCTCTGTCGACTTTCCTGAAGTACTCCCCCGTTGATAGAAATCAACACGTAATGAATTAAGACCCCACGGTTTGATGACTGATAGGTGTGTGGGCTGTCTTTCATTTTGACACGCAGAACAATGTTATAATAAACATAGATACTGTATGTTAAATGGATATATCCGCCTTCTTTCATTCATCTTTCCATTCCCACAACAATATACATAAATAAATGGCATATTTTGGACATAGTTCGAATGGTGATTAATCTGATTAATTAATTTTTAAACTGTGATTAATCTGATTAAAAATTGTAATCGTTTGACAGCCCTAATTATAATGTTATGTTCATTGTGAAGCACTTTGGCAAACCCTCTGTTTTTAAAATGTGCTATATAAATAAAGTGGATTGGATTGGATGAGGACACATGTAGAAAAGAAGAAGAAGAAGAAGAAGAAGAAGAAGAAGAAGAAG
>NW_027263161.1:107170-137099 GCF_902827115.2 Pseudochaenichthys georgianus
GGTTTTTTCCATCGCTTTTGTGTTACAAATATCAAAACAATAACAAAATAATATTCGTCGTAAACTAAACCGGAAACAGCAGCATATTTTATTTTGTTAACACTGTAAACTTGACAGCCTTTTAACCTATGCTTTTAACCCAAACCACCTACTGGTTAAAGCACGTTATTGCACGTTTAGAGTAATTGCAATGCAGGAAGATTGTGTTGCTTTTTAATGACTGTTTAAAATGCCTTTTTCTTAATGTCTTTCATTTTTGTAACGCACTTTTGAAAATGTTATATTTTATGAAAACATTCAAATATTAAGAGTACATACAAAATAGTGGGAAAGTAGAGGGTCAATTATATAAATATAGAATAGAAAATATCAAGAAGATACTCAAATGATATCTAGAGTAAAACAGTGTAGTGCCTGATAGGAGGATGTGCTAACTAATAAGGCTTTAATTAAAGAAATGTGCAGAATACGACAGTGTAATGGTGGAGGTACACACATTGATAGATGTCTTGTAATGCACTGTTGAGGAACCTGTGACCCAAGTTGTTCATTCATTGCATAACTACACTGTTGTGTATATGATATGTCAATAAACCTTAGAAAATCTTGAAATCTTGAAAGGGATGTGCAAAATAGCAATTATATACAGTCTTTAATGAACTATTAGAGAATAATGAGTAATGAATATGCTTTAAACGGATCTGCAGATAAATATTTAGTCTTCTCAAGCACCAACTATCAAATATCTCTCCTGATTGTTGGCACTTGACAATCACCTTCACTGAATTTCATTCAGGTGTAACTAAAGTCTGATTTAAGGGTTGTTTATATTTCACATCATTAATCCAAATCTGTAAAGTAACTAAAATAAATGTAGTGGATTAAAAATACCAGGTTAACCTTAAACACCTGAACTTAGAAATAACATTCATCTGGCATACTTAGAAATTATTTATCTATTATATCATATTCCAATCACTTGTATATAGACTCTTATTGCACTATTTTTTCTGTGCATCTGTTTTATTGCGTAGCAATGTTGGAGGAGCCTGTGACCTAAGGGGGGGAGGGGGGTAGGACACGTTCGATTCCTGTTTTGAATAGTGTGCCGTAGATGGGTTTCATTCCATTTCAAAGTCCTTTTTGACGCTCTGTGTAAACGTCGCGCATCCAATCACAGAGGTTGAGGACTGATCACGGGGTTTGTCAAGCTAAGCACATGGTGTAGTCCCAAACGATAGCTGAGGATTCTGGGTAGTGTAGTGTCTTCTGCCGTCCAAAAACTCAGAAAATATATTTGTTTCTCCGAATCGAAGGGGGAAAATACAAAAGCATTGTACACAATTCAAACCAATCAATGTTGTGTAATTAACAAGGACAATTTGGTGTTTTTTAGTCGATGAGTAGTGCAGATATCACTGTAAAATCAATCGACAGTAAGGAGAATAGGCTACTTACTTCCGGGTGTAAAATTCTCCGTTATCCAATGGGAATGGACGCTCGTTATACAATACAGGGGACATGATCATTATCTTTTAAATAACGTTAACTGAAGGGAACAATCTATTTGACACAGCTGAAGCTCTGGCCTTCCTTAAAAACTAACTAATTTAATAAAAATAACAGTTGCATTACACACAATGCACGTTGTAGAAATGCGTGTGTGCACCACGACAAAGGAGCCTCATTCACTTTACATTGGGGTTGTTTGCGTGGTGCCGACACGCAAATGTAACAAAGTTCGTGACTCCACCACGCATTGTGGTGTTAAGGAGTCGTGGTGGAGTCACGCATTCTGGTGAGATCAGGTTGCTTTAAAGCAACCCAACGGAAGTTTCATGTAAGTTTAGTTCTTTCACTCGTAGCTCGGGCTGCAGGGTGCTAGAGACGGGAGTACGTTGATACGACCTTCCTAGCCGGAGTTATGGCCGCATTTTACAATAAACTCCCGTTGGGTCGCTTACAAATAAATATCGCAATTTGAATCGCAATCGCAATATTTCTCAGAAAAATCGCAATTAGATTTTTTCCCAAAATCGTGCAGCCCTAAAAGTCCGCTGGTTTCTCCGCTCTAATGCATTTTTTATTGAATGCTACCACCATCCTGTGGTCAAATATCCTGCTGTATATCTGTCTGCAGGGGTGTGAGGCAGGAAGGGGGGGTTCAGACAGCGTTACCACAGAGCGATAGAGGGCCTTTTGTGGCCCTGATATGCGGCTGGGAGGCCGGCCCGTCTCCTGCGGTGTGACTAACATGGGGCGACAGCGCCAGGCAGCGGAGGGCCCCGGCCGGGTGCCAGGAGCCCCTCACCGCTCGGATCAGGGCCGCGCCGCTATCTTCCCACAACATGCGCTGCTGTCGGGGCCTGAGCGGGCCAAATGGGCTTTTCTTGGAGAGGAAGCTCCCCACAAATCCTCTTGATGAGCTCCGACTCTCCCCTGTAATGTCTTCATTTACCATAGCCAGTGGCCTTGTAGTGGTTTGAAGTGGAAGGGGGGTGGGAACGGATGACTAATTCATACAAGCATTGTGTTTGAACTTCAGATGCATGGCTGAGAAAATCTGGGGCTCCATGTGATTGTGCAGCAGCTGATGTGAAGCCTGTCACCTACTGATGGAGATATTCATTTTAAGCATTTGAAAGGAAGCCTTTTTATAGAATTACAATCTGCCGACATAAATCACATTCCGTATAATCGGCATGGATACAATAATAAATGTATCTGTGTCAATAAATTCCCTTTCACATATGGTTTGGATTAAACAAACTGTAAACAATACATATTGTGGAATATTCGTATATAAAGAGATCTGTCATTTTGAGGATTTAGTTATTGCAGCACCAAGTGGACTGAGGCTGGCGGGCCTCCACTCACAGAGCACTGTCTCCCCCTGCTGGAAGATAGACGATAACGCATTCATCTGACTTCAACAGCAGAGGGGTCAAACAGAGGTCACCCAGCCTCCTATTCACATCATTACAATGCTACCTCCTGTTTTCCTTGAGTTGTAATCCAAATAAAGGAATGGACGACATGATATGCTTTGATCAGCCAGCCTCACAACTCGTGTTCACATGCCACAGATTGAAATATGACTCGATGCAACCGACTCTGAGAGCCTCGTATTCACTGCAGGACCAACAATAACCTTCTCCATACCTTCACACCACCGTCAACACATCCTACAACAAGTTGCAAACCAAAGGTCCAAACCAAAAAAATCCGGAACTCCACAACCCTGCACACTTGAAAGTGAAAATGTCCAGGAAGGACACGATGTCAGTATTCCGAAGAGCTCCATATCAACTCTGTGTCGACTTGTTTATTCTAAATTAATGCAAATGAAACCAAAAAAAGACCCATTTTTTAAATGTTTACTATGAACCCTTACGCTGAAATGTTCTGGTGCCAACACTTTGAACTGTCAACAAATGGGTAGTTGTGAGTTTGTGTAGGAGTCGAAGTGAGTCCAGCTGTCAGCTGCAGGTGCCGCTCTGAGAGGGTTCAAGTGTCTGAAGCACATTTCCTTCAAAAGGCAAGTACGTCGTATTTAGAGGAGTCATTCTGCACGAGTACCTTTACTTTTGAAATGTTGTATTATGTTCAAACAACCTTTACATAATGGAAGGTTTTCATACTGGCATTTCTACTTCTCTTTACCTGAGTAATGGATCTGACTAGGTGGTTTAACTCTGAGATTATTTCAAGTGTTGTTTTAAATGTAATTCCTATAAACATCAGCAGTGGCATCAGCACTTTCACCAACTTCAGCATAATTTAAGTCCTATACATTAAAGTGTCTGTCAATCATGAACATTTCGAAGATCCTGGAGAGCTTCAACAAATACATAAAAAAAAAAATATGATCTGTGTGTGTGTGTCTGTGTGTGTGTGTGTGTGTGTGTGTGTGTGTGTGTCTGTGTGTGTGTGTGTGTGTCTGTGTGTGTGTGTCTGTGTGTGTGTGTCTGTGTGTGTGTGTGTGTGTGTGTGTGTCTGTGTGTGTGTGTGTGTGTGTGTGTGTGTGTGTGTGTCTGTGTGTGTGTGTGTGTGTGTGTGTCTGTGTGTGTGTGTGTGTGTGTGTGTGTGTGTGTGTGTGTGTGTGTGTGTCTGTGTGTGTGTGACCTAACTGTGGAGGAGAGTGATGAACACAGCAGGGGGGGCGAGTGGGAAGGGATGAAGGATGCTGCAGGAGGAAGTGGGACGAAGGGACGCCATCACTCACTGACCCCCGTTGCCCCCGCCCCCATCTTATCTCCCAACACCCACACCCCCCATATGTGGACCAGAGGAAGGGGGTTTGAGGATGATACATGTGCTGGGGGAATCCCCTGGGCAGACATCCAAACATGTCTGTAGTGAAATCTGGATCCAGACCCTCATGCGTCCCATCAGCAGCTTCTCGTTCACACACACCTCTAAAGGCAATCAGAAACTGCCAGAACCCTGTTCTCTCACCGGTACGGCTCCACAGACTACGCTTATCGGAGCTTCCCAATGATGACTTATTTCACTTGCTCAGACCAATGCAAAATACTTCCCACCGCCTCCGACCACAACTAGTCAGGTCCTCTGCTCAAATCCCACGACTACAACAAATCCATAATCACTGTATCTTTGTCTTACACTGGACGACCTCACGCATGTCTCAAACCTCCTTCTACAAAGTCCATGAAGCCAGCCCACACTTCTTAATAAGAGCCCAGCGTATTGTGCACGTTATATACTGTATCTCTTACACGCCTACTACATCAACTCCTTCCAAGCAGACCACCTTAACCACCACTTACACTCTGCAGACCACCTTAAGCTGCCCCCCTTCCAGCTCAACATCTCTCCCCTTTCCCTCCTCTCTCTCCTGGACTGTGTGTGTGTGCTCTCTCTCCTGGACTGTGTGTGTGTGCTCTCTCTCATGGACTGTGTGTGTGTGCTCTCTCTCCTGGACTGTGTGTGTGTGCTCTCTCTCCTGGACTGTGTGTGTGTGCTCTCTCTCCTGGACTGTGTGTGTGTGCTCTCTCTCCTGGACTGTGTGTGTGTGCTCTCTCTCCTGGACTGTGTGTGTGTGTGTGTGTGTGTGTGTGTGTGTGTGTGTGTGTGTGTGTGTGTGTGTGTGTGTGTGTGTGTGTGTGTGTGTGTGTGTGTGTGTGTGCTCTGCAGCGGTAAATGGATGTGCCCTCTTGAAGGAACAGGTCGGCACTTATTTCCGCAGCACTTAATGAGAAGCACATGGACTCTTCCTCCTCCTCCTCCTCCTCCTCCTCCTCCTCCTCCTCCTCCTCCTCCTCCTCCTCCTCCTCCTCCTCCTCTCTCCTCCCATCCGCTAGGAGGAAGATGAAGAGTGGGTCCACACCAAACAAAAACAACATGATCATTTCAAGTGATATAATAATGAAGTCATTGAAGTCATTACATGTTAACCACTTCCTGAACCACACAATATAAACCTCCTTTACATCGCTATTCCATCCAGGTCCCTCATCTATGAACAACCTCCTTGTTGAGCTACATATTTATTTATATTATTCTATAGTTAAACATTTATTTTCATTTATTTTGTTTTTTGTTTATTGTAAATGTACCTGTAAGTACTTTTTTATGCTTTTATTTTGAAGGCAGTTTTGGGCACCTGGTGATAATATGTATATTTGAGGCAGGGGCGCACCAGTATAGGTAGTAATATTCATTGTACTTGTGTGGAGGGGAACTCAATGTACACAAAGGATATTCTTGCCTGCACCTGGACCATTCCCTGTGGAAGGTTCACTAACTGGTTTCAGCGCACACCTCACCGGGTGTCCAGGAGGACAGAGCTCCACAGGCACATTCCAGAACCTTCAGGACTGCATGCTTCTGTAATGGCTGATAACCAAGGCCTAGAATGATCCCTAGACCTTGCTCTATTCATCATTCAGTCACTTCACATTCCCATAATGTTGCTGTCATAAACGAGACTAAGCTCTATTTGGTGATTCCAAAAATAAGAAAGAAGAATAAAAACAGCCTGTTGACGTGCGGTGTGACTCGCATTTTGAAGATTAATTTCGGTGCCATCTTAAAATGGCAAAGAGTGTGTGTGTGTTTGTGTGCGTGTGTTTGTGTGTGCGTGCGTGCGTGTGTGCGTGCGTGTGTGTGTGTGTGTGTGTGTGTGTGTGTGTGTGTGTCCAGCTGCAGACGGCTTGTGGCCCTGGGAATAGGTGCATCATGAATATTCATTTTGGAGCCTCTGGATGAAACAGCTGCCAGTGAGTCAGAAACAGGCTGCTGGGAGACGATCGATTGCAACACACATACACACACACACACACACACACACACACACACACACACACACACACACACACACACACACACACACACACACACACACACACACACACACACACACACACACACACACACACACACACACACACACACACACACACACACACACACACAGACTTCTGGTTGCAGCAGGTGGAGGTGGAATCTGTCTGTTTGTCTGCTTCAGGCTGCCGGTGGAGACGCACAACAACATGTGTTGCGCGGTGAGGTCAGCGGTGAGAGATGGGGAGCTGACGTGTGTTTAGCTGCAGTGTCCTGCAATGTCCACAAGGTGCTGCTTTGATCACACTCTGTACTGAAGGGAATGGAAACAACTTTGTACACAATATATTCATAACGTGTTAAGGTTGTTGTTTAAGGGCTTTTTAAGGACTGAACCTTTTTGAATTGAGCAGTTAAATGTTCTCCGGCCTTTATGTGATGCTTAGTTAGTCTATGGTACCGTTCCCATGATGAACTCCTGATTTAAGTGCATGTGAATACCAGAGTGGGAAAAGCACATTTTCTGTATTCAGAATCCTACTTAAACATCTTGCGTATGGAATCCAGACCTATGGTTGGGGGGTTCTTTCACACAGCTCCTACCATGGCAACAGCTAAGCTGGCAGCTAGCCGCTAATGGCGCTACAAGCGAAAAGTGTTCACACACCAGCCGCAGTGCAGTGCACGTAGGTTTGAGATAGAACCCTGCAGCTGGACTCCTCTCAGCGCTACTGGCCACAACACGAGGACGTGGGTTCTGTTTCATGTTAGTGTGTTTTCTTGCATGAACATTTCCATTAAAATAGCTCAAGTGCAGTTGGTCGGTCTCATTGATGAAGCATCTGTTAAGTGAGGCACAACACATTTAAAGTTATATCATTTGATAAGACTTTCTAGTTTTAGGGGTTCTGTGGAGTGGTCTTTGTTTGTCGTGTCGTTGATATTCCATAACAAGAAGTTAATCGAGAGTACAGACTACCTAGTATGTGTTCCCAGGGTTCCTGTCGGTGTGATGTTTCCCTTCTTCTCCGTCAGCATGTAAGGGGAATCAGATGTCATTTCCTGTTTGACTCAAGCTATCTTTCCTGTTGGGGGAATATGTTCCAGCAGCCCTGAAGGCACTTTCCAAACTCTCTTCTTAAAGGTTGAATCAAGTTTACTACAAACTTTTCACCTACTTGTTACATTGATATATATTTCACGATGTCCCAGTTATCCGCACGACACATTCTAAAAGTGTTTGGAAAAGAGTGTGTGTCATAGAAGCGATGCAGAGAGGGGAACAGATGGCCTACATTTATTAGCCCATGTATGTTTAGGCAGAATGGTATTTATTTGCGCGAGTGGCCGAGGGGCTGGAATGGAAGGGGGACAGGGGAGAACTTCCTTTTTAGCAAATCTTGGTGAACAGCGACATTTTCACAAGGTCGCAGCGATCGGGTTGCAACCCTGAGTGGTTTCATGGAATTATAAATACATCAGAGTCAAGCAGACGATATGGAAGGAGGAGGAAAGGTCTTTGTTTATGGGCGACTCTGGAGACCTGAAACGGACCCTTCCAATAAATAAATACCACCGCTACAGGAAGTTCAGCTGCTTCCCCTCGGGCCCAGCTGACTTTTATTAGCTATAGTCCTCCTCCTCCTCCTCCTCCTCCTCCTCCTCCTCCTCCTCCTCCTCCTCCTCCTCCTCCTCCTCCTCCTCCTCCTCCTCCTCCTCCTCCTCCTCCTCCTCCTCCCTCACAGGGTAGTGTAAATGTTCAGTGTAGATTGAAAGTACATATGAATAGGTGAGAAGTCAGTGTGTAAGCAGATGATACATTTCTTTAAAAAGCAGAAGTAATGACTCCAACCCACTTCCTAATAAGCACTTCCTGTTTGACTGAAACAACCTCAAATGACTGATCACATGAAGTCTGTCAGGCTGTTCTAGTGATCATATGAAGTCTGTCAGGTTGTTCTAGTGATACATGAAGTCTGTCAGGTTGTTCTAGTGATCATATGAAGTCTGTCAGGTTGTTCTAGTGATCACATGAAGTCTGTCAGGTTGTTCTAGTGATCATATGAAGTCTGTCAGGTTGTTCTAGTGATCACAGGAAGTCTGTCAGGCTGTTCTAGTGATCACATGAAGTCTGTCAGGTTGTTCTAGTGATACATGAAGTCTGTCAGGCTGTTCTAGTGATCACATGAAGTCTGTCAGGTTGTTCTAGTGATCATATGAAGTCTGTCAGGTTGTTCTAGTGATCATATGAAGTCTGTCAGGTTGTTCTAGTGATCACATGAAGTCTGTCAGGCTGTTCTAGTGATCACATGAAGTCTGTCAGGTTGTTCTAGTGATACATGAAGTCTGTCAGGCTGTTCTAGTGATCACATGAAGTCTGTCAGGCTGTTCTAGTGATCACATGAAGTCTGTCAGGCTGTTCTAGTGATACATGAAGTCTGTCAGGCTGTTCTAGTGATCACATGAAGTCTGTCAGGTTGTTCTAGTGATCACATGAAGTCTGTCAGGCTGTTCTAGTGATCACATGAAGTCTGTCAGGTTGTTCTAGTGATCACATGAAGTCTGTCAGGTTGTTCTAGTGATCACATGAAGTCTGTCAGGTTGTTCTAGTGATACATGAAGTCTGTCAGGCTGTTCTAGTGATCACATGAAGTCTGTCAGGTTGTTCTAGTGATCACATGAAGTCTGTCAGGCTGTTCTAGTGATCACATGAAGTCTGTCAGGTTGTTCTAGTGATCACATGAAGTCTGTCAGGTTGTTCTAGTGATCACATGAAGTCTGTCAGGTTGTTCTAGTGATCACATGAAGTCTGTCAGGCTGTTCTAGTGATCACATGAAGTCTGTCAGGTTGTTCTAGTGATCACATGAAGTCTGTCAGGTTGTTCTAGTGATCACATGAAGTCTGTCAGGTTGTTCTAGTGATCACATGAAGTCTGTCAGGTTGTTCTAGTGATCACATGAAGTCTGTCAGGCTGTTCTAGTGATCACATGAAGTCTGTCAGGTTGTTCTAGTGATCACATGAAGTCTGTCAGGTTGTTCTAGTGATCACATGAAGTCTGTCAGGCTGTTCTAGTGATCACATGAAGTCTGTCAGGTTGTTCTAGTGATCACATGAAGTCTGTCAGGCTGTTCTAGTGATCACATGAAGTCTGTCAGGCTGTTCTAGTGATCACATGAAGTCTGTCAGGCTGTTCTAGTGATCACATGAAGTCTGTCAGGTTGTTCTAGTGATACATGAAGTCTGTCAGGTTGTTCTAGTGATACATGAAGTCTGTCAGGTTGTTCTAGTGATCACATGAAGTCTGTCAGGTTGTTCTAGTGATACATGAAGTCTGTCAGGTTGTTCTAGTGATCATATGAAGTCTGTCAGGTTGTGTTATTGATCAGGTTGTTTGTATCCACGCAGGGGCGCCGCCAGGGATTTTGGGCCCCATGAAAATATATCACATTGGGCCCCACCACCAGGCACAGGCCACTTTGTTTATAAATTACCTCGAGGGCCGTACCAAATGGTCTATCGGTCCGTATACGGCCCGGGGGATGGAGGTTCCCCACCCCTGCTTTAATATAAGTATTAGTATTAATATCATAACCAAAATGTCTGTGATTAACATTTTGTTTGCAGACTGATCACTCAATGCTTCAAACTGTCCATCATCCTAAATAGACTACAAGCAGTTTTTTGTTTTATATAGATCATTGGCTATGTGGGAAAATACTGTGTTTGAAATGTATAATTTAAATTAGATTTAAATTATACATTATACAGCTAGATTAGTTAGCTTTTTTGTGAAAAACTGGGTGACATACTGTCGCCCTTTAGTCCCTCTCTCTTGTCTTTCTCTCCTTTCTCTTCTTTTCTTACAGCCTGACTTTGTTGGTCGTTGAAACATGGTACAACACACGTACGTAGGCTAAGTACTAGCATCCCTCCTCACATGCTTTCACTCTCTGCAAGTGCCGATGCCGCACCGCGTTTGGAGGCAGGACCGAACCATTACATGTAAATAGAAGGGGGTGTACAGAGGCTTTGGGTAATTAACTTTTGGAAGAAAATAAGTTAAATGAATCGTAAGTTTAGTGAGTAATTTATCAATATAACGTTCTATTAATGTTAATTATTGAGGATTGATGAAAGGTTACTTACATTTTTTTCTTAATGTTCTGAACATTTTGGGCCCCTGTCAGTCATGGGCCCTTAGAATCGTCCTAACTTTTCACCCCCTTACGGCACCCCTGTATCCACGTGCTGCCGTGCCACACTGGATTCCCATGAACAGAGGAAGTCATGAGTGAATGAAGACTATCAGATGTGGTTCAGGGTGAGCAGGGGGCCTTGAGGACAACAGCTTGCTCTCAGCAGGGGTCCCGGGAAGGAGCAGGTGAGGAAGGTATCAATTGCACTTTTGCAGCATCTACCTGACACCGGTTCAAAGAGGTGAGGAGGAGGAGGAGGAGGAGGAGGAGGAGGAGGAGGAGGAGGAGGAGGAGGAGGAGGAGGAGGAGGAGGAGGAGGAGGAGGAAGAAGAAGAGGAGGAGGAGGAGGAGCAGGGAGGGTTACACCCGGCGATGAGGCTAACCCCCATTGCAGCACTGACACTGAGCCAGAGGTCAGAGGTCAGGGATCCAGTCCCCCACCAGTCGTCTTCACCTGTCACTCACAGCCACAGATCAACATGACTGCGAGGCCGACGTGACGAGGTGTGGATATCTTCCTCTGCAGCAGAGATCAACCATTTCTCACTTGACACATTTCTATTTGACATTTAAACATTCACGCCGTCTAACTTTTATAAACAACAGGTAATACTATATTCTACATAAACTGTGTATCTAGCAAATAACACATTGTTTTGGAATCGGCCATGACACTTTACGTAATAATGATTACATACAACATTGTTTTCACTGCTGTATTATTACCAACAGGCTTTGGTAATGTACTAAAAAACAATCGCCCCGTTGCAGGATTTCTATGTGTGGACTTTGTATAACGTGCAGCGTATAACGTGCAGCGTATAACGTGCAGCGCTACAGAAAGCTGTTTGGGCCTTTTGGTGAACAGATATCCTTTGGTAGAACCGACCCAAACAGCGTGGAACTAGCAACAACGCTCATCGTAGAAAAGGGGAATGGAACCCCAGAAAATTATCTAAAGGAGTCTAATTGCAAAAACACATTCACAAGTCTTTTGTGAATGTAACATGTTGGTGCTCAAAGGTCCCACTGTCCGGCAGTGCTCCTGAAGCAGCATTGTATAGAAAGTGCTGTTTGGACCCTGTGTAACTGAAGCCCGCCAACCTGCAGCTTATGGTGCCAGTCCTGAACTGTGTCCTGATCTCCAGCTGTGTCCCTGCCTCGTTCTCCTAATTTCACTGGATTAATTAAATCCGCTGCAGACTGATCCCATTTCATCAGCCTGCGGCCTCTTCACCGGGCCTCTCCGTTCACCCCAAACTGAGGTTCTATAGGGTGAGCTGAGACCTGATCAAACTATGATGCTGAAAGTGTGTAGCAGTGTGTGAGGTTGGAGGCAGCAACGGACCGTTTGGTTGGTCGATACCTCTGAAATGTGCATTGTGCATTAGTTGGTCATTTTCTTAGCTATTTTACTTTGAAAACAAGATCCCTGCAACTAATCCTGCCTCCACCACAAAGGCCCCAACAGGACCCTCTGGGGTTTGTAAGTCATACGAACATGTACTATAGGTCATTGGAACTTGTGGAATTAAGAGGTTCAAGAAGCTTCATAGTCACCGCGTGAGAAAGTAGGAACTTCAAATGTCTAAGTTATGTTGAAAATGTGCAACCTTCCATAAAATCGACTCGGGCCCAAAAGCAACATTTCCCCCAGGCGCTCCAACATGGGGGGAAGAGTTCTGCCAGTCCACGAGAGCCTGGTCTCATGGCTCGTTGCAGAGGAAGCAGCCAGTGTGAGGAACTCAGTACATTTACTCAATTACAGATACCTGTATTTGAGTTTTCCACTTGATGCCACTTTATACTTGTAGAGGGAAATAATTGCACTCTTTCCTCCGAATCATACATTTGGTCACTAGATCTCAGATTTAGAATCTTTATGAAAGCTATTATCAACAAATACAGGAGGATGTTTTAATATGGGTTTAGCTGTCCAGCAGTTAAAATGTGCTCCACCTTTACTTGGTGTACAATGCAAGTGATGACCCCATTAATGCATCAATGAATATAATCCAAAAATATACAAATATATTATTTCAAGATTCAGATTCAAGGGTTCTATTATCCTGTGCACAGTAGTGTTATGGTCCCGAGCTCCTCCAACAGTGCAATATTCTGAATATATATGTTTACTTTTACTTACTTACTTTACTTTTACTAGTAGGAATTGAATACATTACTTTAATTGTGAAAGAGGTTTTTTTCACACATTAGTATTACTTATTTTCCTGAAATAAAATGTCTGACTTTCACCACTTTGAGCAAATCCAGGTCCAGTTGTCAGTCAGGCAAAGGCTTAGGTCTGACACTGACTGAAATACATCTGAATACAACCCACTCACACCACAATATGTGTGTCTGATCAGATATAAGATGGACTTCATTATCCCTCGTGGGGAAATGGTTTCTCTGCATTTGACCCGTCCTAGTGTTAGGAGCAGTGGGCTGCCATTTTGAACGGCGCCCGGGGAGCAGTGTGGGGAACGGTGTCTTGCTCAGGGACACCTCGGTAGCACTTGGTCTTGCCGGGACTTGAACTGGTGACCTTCCAGTTGCCCAGTTGCCAAGTCCCTATCGACTTCACCACCACCACCCCCATATATTTGCGTATTTAAGTCACAAGAGGACTAAAAGAGAGGGTCTCTGTAGTTGCAATGTGTGAGTGTTGTTGATTTGTGTGTCGTGTGGTTTTACAGATTTGCTCTTTTGTGATTGTAACAGAAACTAAACTGAATCCAGAAACGCCATCTGGTATTTGGAAGGTGTGTGTGTGTTGTGTAGTGTACACTTGTGTGCCACACAGTTCTTGGTCTGCAGCCATTGTGTGTTTGGCTGCCAGCAGAGGTGTCAGTCTTCATTTAAAGCGAGGCAGCAGCTCTGGGTGTTCGCTGTTTACACGATTGGCAGAAATGCATTTCTGCCTTTCTTTTTCTGTGAAATATCACCTGTTCTGTCACACAGCCGTCAGCCCAGGAGGTTCTGCAGATATGAATTTGGATGATTTGACTTAGTAGTAAGGAAACTTTTCTTCTTCTTCCTCCGCCCAACCATCTGCTTTCCCTCTTTCTCCGCATCATTTCAGTCCAGGGGTTTTCATCCTTGTTGAAATGCCCATAGATTGCCAGGAGAAATGGAGCGAGCTTAAGTTTCATTTTCGATTGCATGATGTAGCCCAGCGCAACACCTTCGTCACACATGTTGCCACTTGTTTGTACCATTTTCTGGCGATTTGTAATCTGTTCTAGAAAAACGATGTGTTTTTTAGGATTTGAAGAATATAGAACAAACAATGGATGTATTTTATGACATTTATCCATGCTGAAATAGATTTAGATGTTTTAGGAGTGAGATAGAGATTATAATATATGCATCCAATGAAGCATTGCATGAAGTCTGTTGATGATCAGAGGCTGTTGTTGGGGCTGCATAAACGTTGTTTTATTTTTGTTGTGTAGGCAGACCATGCAGGCCAGCCCGATGGTCACCAAGGTTCATGTTTTAATAGCATTTTTACAAAAAAAGCCCAGGCGAGCCTAACATGTGAACAAATTGCTTAGACCTCAGAGAGTTAAACTTGGGCCTGCGACCATAGTTTTACTGTATTTTGGAGACTTGCCTTGTTATCTTATAAACTATGATTGTCCGACTTTATACTGCGTTCACACCGGACGTGATGCGATTTTTGGGGGCGGCGCGATTACATGTAAAGTCAATGCAAAGGCGCAGATACACGCAAATTCGCTCCAAGCGGTTGATGCGAATGCCGCGGCACAATGAGGCGATGGAAGGGGGCCGCGACAACCGCGACAACCGCGACTTGACCGCGAGAGTTCAATTTTTTCACCTCCAGTGTCAAATTTGCGTGACGCAATCTTGCGGTAGCCAATCAGCGCTGACGATCTCAGCCTACCATCACTGACGTTGAATCAGAAAACCAAAACATCAGCTGTTAGCTGTTAGCCCACAGAGCTCACAGCTCCTCATATCTGTTCAGAAACTGGACAAAAGTTAAACAAGTACAAACCACAGACTGTCTGTGTCATGGCGAATACAGTCGCTGGTGTATTTCTGTCTGTAGAACGTTGTTGTGTGTCGACGGAGCAGCTACAGGTTAGCTTAGCCTGATCGATCCGATCTCCATTCAGAAAACATGTATTTGAAAAGGTTTTTTAAAAGTCTGGAAGTATCACTGTTCCAACTCTTCAAACTACTATTTCTGTGTTTCAAACACATCTTGATCTCTTTTCAAATGACAAATCCAAACTGATCTCTTTTCTAACTTAAAACACTGGTAACTTGTGTAACTACAGTTTACAGACTATGGATGACGACCAGAAATGGTGTGCAAAACCTGGATTTTTGCGTCTGAAATCAAAACAAAAGGTGCAAAGCACTCCTCAGAGGACCTTAAACATTCTCTGTTGAAACATGTTTCTGTAGTTTCATGTTCCGTTGTGGAACCCCAAGCCGGTTAAAGTTGTGGAGCTGTGGCCTGCGCAGGCCGGACACCCAATCTGCTTCATTAAAGCTCCCAGTGGACCATCAGTGCTGAGCTCCCACAGGCCTCTCTGGTTTCACCTGCAGCTGAACTACAGTCACAGTCACACTGGAGTTTCTTGTATCTTTTTTATCGTTAATCTGATTATTTGCTTTTTGCAAACTTCCTGTCCAATGTTAAACAGTTGATCACAGAAACATAATGTTTTATTCGAAAAAGAAAAATAATTAAAGCCTGAGAGAATTTGCTCACAATAATCCTCCTAATCTGTCAAATAAAAAATTAATTATGGATGAATGGTTTGTGGAATAGGGCTACAAATTCATTAATCTGGACCAATCAGAGAACCAGTGTTGTATTCGTCCGTTTCAGTATAATTATGTAATCAAGAGGTAGAGCAAAGGTTTTGTGATTTGTTAATACAAATATATCAGCAACAGAGTCTGGAGCAGAGGTGTAATGTCCTTCAGTTGATCTGTTAATGGCTGCAGGTTCTGTAAGAAGATTGTTTAAAGCCTCCACTTGTTCCTCCACTGAAACCAGAATTGTCCTGTTAAAGCCCTCAGCGTGGAGAGAATCAGGAGGGGAGGATGGAAACTTTTAGGAACCAGCAGATGTAAGGCTGATTAGCAAAGACGATGGATCCTCTGTTGGCCACAACTGGGATGGACGGAGGCCTGACTGTGTGTGTGTGTGTGTGTGTGTGTGTGTGTGTGTGTGTGTGTGTGTGTGTGTGTGTGTGTGTGTGTGTGTGTACAATCAGCTTAGTTCTTCTGACTCTTAGACATCAGAAGAAAAAGTATTCAAGTCCACTGCTAGGGATAACAAATCCACTGTCAAAATGTTTGCATTTAACTTTGTGGCGTCTCCATGGTCTAATGCAGTGGTTCTCAACTGGTGGGTCGCGACCCAAAAGTGGGTCGCGGACCCGCTTGAAGTGGGTCGCAGATGTGTGAGTGAAGAAAAAAAAAAGTTGAAAACAAAAAAAAAGTCAAACTTTGATTTTGAAGGCCCGATTTTCTAACGCTGTGCATGCAGTAGGCGTTGGACTGGAAGTACCGGAGACCATGGACGGTTTTGAAAACTGCTGTCACGTAGTGATCATCTTCTCTATAAAACATCTTTGCTGAGGTTTTTTCGAGTCTTTTGGCCTTTGATCAGAATCAAGATTGTTGCCGGAAGTCCCCACGGAAAATAACTTTGCGGTAGAACTATTCTTGATACATCCATGGGTACAACTTCAGATAAAAATGAACACATAATGAAATATGACCCCCAGTTTCATGATTGACAGGGCACAGAACAATGGGGGCTATCCTTACCCACGATTTAAAGTAAGTCACACAGACTCTCTCCTATTTGCTCTTCTCTCTGTGAGGAGCAGCAAGCTGTCAGAACAAAGTGAAAAACAAACAATGGCATAAAATATTATTAATATGTCGGGTAGTAATAGATTTATTTATTTTCTTCTCAGAGTGTACCAGAATGGGTAGTTTATATGTTAGTATTTCTAAAAATCTCCTGGGGGAGAATCCCCCCAGACCCCCTTCTGGGGTTGGGTTTTCAGCATGTGGGCCTTTTTATGTTATGCAGTTCAGCTTTGATTCTATCATCTCGGGCGGTGGTGGTGAAGTCTATAGGGACTTGGCTTGGGAACTGGAAGGTCACCAGTTCAAGTCCCGGCAAGACCAAGTGCTACCGAGGTGTCCCTGAGCAAGGCACCGTTCCCCACACTGCTCCCCGGGCGCCGTTCAAAATGGCAGCACACTGCTCCTAACACTAGGATGGGTCAAATGCAGAGAAATAATTTCCCCATGAGGGATTAATAAAAGTCCATCTTATCTCATTATACCTTATTTTAAAGCATACTTTAGGTCTGTGAAGGGATATAAGGGATATATGCACTGTACTTCACTTTAATTAATAATGTATGCTGAAAAGAGTATATTTTACTGCACGATTTTTTGTTGAATAGATTTGAGTGGTTCAACATTTCGGGTCGCGATCTATTGACTAAGGAAAAAGTGGGTCTCGAGGCCTGACCAGTTGAGAACCACTGGTCTAATGTATCGGCCACACATGCTCTTCCTCGGGAGATGTGTTCTAATCCAGAGTTGCTGACAATTCAGTTTCGGTTTTCTGTATGCCAGTGGGTGAGTTCATTACCTGTATTTCAGCAAATATTTAGCAAATGTTCTCCCCAGACTGAGAGTTACGTTATCTCCGTTCACTCCAATGGACCACTTTTTTACAGCAATGGCGGATCGTGGAGCCTCTCAATCGTTCCCCGGAAGTTAGCGCCAAGGCTAGCAGAGCTGTAGAGTTGCAGCATAATAGACCGTTCGTGACGGACTTTTAAAGGTAAGAAGACGTTTAAAGATTTATATTGCGGATATTATCAGTACATCTGATTCAAATTAACATGTGTATTAAAGGATGTCAGTGGATTATCCCTAAATTTGTAGATTTAGGGAACGTTTACAGATAACAGATTAAGCTAGGATACCGAATCAAGTTAGCAACACACGTTGAACAGCCTTTTAATTGTACATTCCGTTCTCTTAATGTCATTTCGTCCAACGTTGTTGAATTAGAGAAGAGGGGCTTCTAAACGGGATTGTATGCGGGGGTGGAGGGAGTTAAATATTAGATAAATATAACTTTGGTGCGTGTAAGAGTGAGTGTTTTTAGCAGAGCCATATTGTGTCCTTGTGATTATGTTGATTAGTACCTGTCTGTATAATGTTGCAGCTCAGCTGATTTTGGATCGATGGCAAAGGGAGTGGGACTTAAGTGAGAGTGAAAACACAAGGTAAGTTTAATACTACTGTTTTATATAAGTAAACACCTTATCTCCCCAAGGCATTTCCCATCCAATAGGTGTGCTGTGTGTGTATAACCCTTTCTCCTGTCTGTTACTCCCTCTTTCAGCACAAGAACCAGAGGGGGATTCAATGGAGCCTGAATACCTACACTGAGACCCTCACCCTGCACCCTGAGTCTCAACTCTCAGTGTTTTTCAAGCCTTTCCCTGTTTTTTTGTATTAAACAAAACATTAAGCTTTCCCAATGGTGTGGTTTTCGTTTTGTGAAAAATATGCAAATGCAGTGTTTGTATATAATTACATCACGTATTTTTTTGCTGTTGGTCGTGAAATTGCTCCTGCTGACTTGAGCCAGCCATTTTTTCCTCCGCTCTGTGTCAGTGGGGAAGCCGTACATTCGTACTCCTTTCTCGGAGCGATTTGAGCATCCCCAGGCAGCACAGCAAACCATGGTGGAGACTAGGAGGCAGCACAGCACACCAGGACAACACGGAGGAAAAGGCACAGACAAACTGCATGATATGCTATTCAATGTTTATTGAATTCCATGTATTTGCAATGGATGTTCCTAAAACAACACATTTAACATCATCATCATCATCATCATCATCATCATCATCATCATCATCATCATCATCATCATCATCATCATCATGCTGCTGCTGCTGCTAGTCCTTTGATAGCCACCTGTCGGTCTCCTGTCCTTTCTGAAAGCCATAAAGATGACATTAGTCATTTAGATAACTTGTGTCCTCAATTACCAGGGGATTACTGAAACTACCATGAAAAGAAAATGGTAGAAATGAATCTAATCTGAATTTTAAAGCATTACTTTAGATCCCCTCCCGCTAAATATATCAATAAACATTAGAAAGTGATGCTCCTGACTACCATACAAGTTTAAGAAGATAATATTGGTTTTAAAGAATTCAAAGCTATAAATAAACAGCAACAGGCTCTTTTCTTTAAAATAAAAAACATCTATATTGATTCTGACTTTTCTACATCCAACTCACATCATTACTTTGAGAAAAAAGATTATTAATGTTCCCCTTTTAGAAGGGTCATTTGTTCTGGGAATGTCATTTTCGAGCCAGAGACCTGAAACACAGGGGTGGGGTTTAAAAGCAGCACTCCTACTGTTATTGTTATGTATGCTTACTGATACAGTTGGGAAGCAAGTGTGCTACTATATCCAAGGTCAAGAAGGAGCATGAAACTCAAAAAGACATGATATTCCTTCAAGTAAATTGTCTGTTAAATAGATTTTCATAGAAAACTGAAAAGATGGCTAAGAACAACGTGTACACAGTTTATTAATGGGAGTACAATGTGACACTGTACCGCTGTTTAGTCTCCCCCCCCCCCCCATAAACACATTGAAGTGTACAGAGCATGTTTCGGGCCTCGTGGCCTCCTGTCCCCACCCAACCCCCTGTGGCGGATTAAGCAGAGAGCCAGCTGTAGTGCTGGGGGATGGGGGGCTTTGGGGGGTGGACATGCTGCCATCGGCCTCTCCAAGGTGACCCTTGGCAAAAGCTGGCTTCACATCTGTAGCCAAGCCTGGCATCCTGACCCCCGTCCGGCGGTGCCGGGCTCTGACAGGGAGGGGGGAGAGGCCGCCTGGTGTACGGAGAGGGAGGGGGGTGGAAGGAGGTAGGAGAGTAGCAACCCTATCTCCAGATATTAGATGATTCTGAAAAACTCACAGTTATGTTCAATGCCTACATCTAAGAAATAACTTTTCTCTTGATAGCTACGCATGGAAACTGTGGCTGCGGTAAATAAACAACCCAGTCTCACGGCATTTCGTGTTCACCAACACGATTTTTAATCTATTGATTCGTGTTCACCATCACGATTTGCCCCTTTTTTTCGTGTTATACAGCACGATTTTAAAAGCAATGTATTTCTACTGGTAACGTGTTTCGTGCCTGCAGGCTGCAGCACGTCTTTTTCTCCGGTCGGGTCGTGGAAGACCGGAAGCTGTGTGGTTCATAAAAACATGTTCTTACTCAATATCAAGCCACAATTATTGATTTTATTTTAAGTCGTATAATTTCGGACTTTTGTTGCCGTCTGTGAGGAAAATAAATGGGGCTCAGAGCCTCAGGATACTGAAATCTGTATTTTTAAATATTTCTTTCCTTCTAATTTGTTATTCTTTTCAAAATAACACACTGTTATTTACTCACCAATAACACACAATTATCCTTGCTTTTATTTATTGGTTTAATTCCATAATCTCGGGCTTTTTTGGCGTTCGTCAGGAACTGAATTTCAAAATAAATATAACCGGAAACAGACGTAGGCCTATAAGGGACATTTCGAACATCATTGCGATTGTCAACATTTCTGAGTTTAGGATGGCCGAAGACACTACACTACCCATAATCCCCAGCTATCGTTTAGGACTACAGTCTTTACGCAGAGCGTCAAACAGCTGTGTGAAATGGAACGAAACCACGCCAGATTATCCAAAACTGGAATCGAACACCCCTCCAGAACTACACATGCTGGCTATTGTGTTTCGCAAAATGTTCTATGGGACGTCTCTACTGAACGTTTTTGTTTTTCCCACAATTAGAAGTTGCCATTATTAAACACATTGGTGTTATCAAATGTAAAACATATAATTAATAAATGGGTGAAAATCGCTTGTGTCCATAATGCGCAGCATTAATATTGTATACCCACATGACAGCTCATTGTTACTTTGTAATTCTACTCCATGACAATTCAGAGGTTAACCTGGTATTTTTACTCCACTGCATTTATTTGAGTTACTTTGCAGATTCTGATTAATTATGTGAAATATAAACAACCCTTAAATCAGACTTTAGTTACACCTGAGTAAAATTCAGGTAAGGTGATTGTCAAGTGCCAACAATCAGGAGAGATATTTGATAGTTGGTGCTTGAGAAGACTAAACATGTATCTGCAATTGACATGAATGGAAACAAGTAATAAAGTATATTCGTTACTCGTTATTCTCTACTAATAGTTCATTAAAGACTGTATATTATGGCTATTTTGCACATCCCTTTCAAGATTTTCAAAGGTTTATTGACATATCATACACAACTATGGTGTAGTTATGCAATGAATGAAAAACTTGGGTCACAGGTTCCTCAACAGTGCATTACAAGACATCTATCAATATGTGTGTACCTCCACCATTAAACTGTCATATTCTGCACATTTCTTATTCTATCTACATACATAAGAGTATAATTAATGTGTATAATATCAGTTACAATAAGTGCTTCAACATAGTTAACATGGCAGGAAAGCAATATATTAGACGTTAATTACTTTATCAGGCTTAATATTTAATGTTTAAATAAAGGTTAATCCGTTTTTCTGTTTTGTACCTCCTCCTATTAATATCTTTGTACATCCTGCACTAAACTGTTTTATTGTAGAGATCACTTATAGTATCTTCTTGATTTTTTATGTTCTATATTTCTATATTTATACTTTCCCCCTATGAAAGTATGTACTCTTAATATTTTTTTAATCGAATATAACACATACAAACAATAATTCAATAACGTGCTTTAACCACTAGGAGGTGCACACAAGGTACACACAGCCATAACAACTTTGTATTATTAGTGTGTATGTACAACATCTGAAGATGTATAGTTTTATGCATGCTTTCACATCATTTTACAGCATATTGCTATACTACTCAGTATTTACATTCTTACATTCAAAGAAAATCAGTAATATCTTTAAAAACTACAGTCCTTTTCTATCAGCTGTGCACCGTTATGGTGTAAATATAACCTATCTATGAATTAGATCAAATGTAAAAGTCAGCCGAATTAGTGTTGATACTGCAAGGAGACGTATTGTGTGAAGAGAAACTGAAGATGTTGTTCAATTGTTGATATATTTATGATCCACGTCAAGTATTCAGTTTCGGCGCCATTTCTTCCAGTTTTTCCAAAGGTCTTCTCATCAGGGCTCTCTAAATAAAGAACTACGGCAGATCTGTAATATGTAATGCAGCCGAACCGTGTATTACAATGCCGTTATGTGATGACTTTCAAAGAGAAAAGCAAGAGCACTCGGAATTAAGTATTATTTTATACTTTTAAAATGTTTTCCGGATTTCATATAATATAAACACCAACTCCCAGCATGCATTGCCGCTAACACATCCAATCAGAGAGCTTAAAACCATAGCTGAGGATCTTGGGTAATCGCTCGAAATGCCTACGTCTGTTTCCGGTTATATTTATTTTGAAATTCAGTTCCTGACGGACGCCAAAAAAGCACGAGATTATGGAATCAAACCAATAAATAAAAGCAAGGATAATTGTGTGTTATTGGTGAGTAAATAACAGTGTGTTATTTTGAAAAGAATAACAAATTAGAAGGAAAAAAAGATTTAAAAAATACAGATTTCAGTATCCTGAGGCTCTGAGCCCCATTTATTTTCCTCACAGACGACAACAAAAGTCCGAAATTATACGATTTAAAATAAAAGCAATAACTGTGGCTTGATATTGAGTAAGAACATGTTTTTATGAACCACACAGCTTCCGGTCTTCCACGACCCGACCGGAGAAAAAGACGTGCTGCAGCCTGCAGGCACGAAACACGTTACCAGTAGAAATACATTGCTTTTAAAATCGTGGTGTGCAACACGAAAAAAAGGGGCAAATCGTGATGGTGAACACGAATCAATAGATTAAAAATCGTGTTGGTGAACACGAAATGCCGTGAGACTGGGTTGAAATAAACTATGGTTATGGTGAATAACTAAAATATATGGTTTTAGTTCAGACATAGTACGTAAAACTAAAGGCACATCTTTCAGTTTTTATGCTTAGGTGTGATAGAGCCCCAGAAACGCAGCCATGCCTTGTAAAGATCTTTAATGCACTTTATCGTTTATATAAACATTGTACAGAAGTTATCGTGGGAAGAACCTTGCAGACTCTTCCCATGCTTCTGAGCAATCACCAGAGGTGGGGACTCGAGTCACATGACTTGACTCGAGTCAGACTCGAGTCGCATATTTTTGGACTTGAGACTTGCTTGACTAACATTGATAAAAGACTTGACTTGACTTTGACCTGGTATTCATGACTTGAGACTTGACTTAAGCTTGAGACAGATGACTTGAAAGGACTTGACTTTTTAAAATTAAATATTTGCGTTTGTTTTTGTAGTGAGATATTACGTTTAGTTTTTCTAAATGTGATTGGGTGATTATAGCGCCATGCGTGCAAACCTGGCAACCCAAGAAGGCAGGAGTGTTAGTTAACATGGCAGCAGCTAGCGTTGCTCCAAAAATAGTGAAGTTTGGATTCAAGGATTATTTTGTCGATGACGGTAATAAGAAGAGAACAGCGGTATGCAGGGTCTGCAGCATAAAGATCAGTGACACGACCACCACAACATCCAACTTCATTCGTTACTACAAAGAAAACCATGGAGAAAGGTAGGCTATGTGCATGTGTTGTGTTAGCTAGAAAGCTAATGTTAAGTTTATGCTATGTTAGACTTAACGATTAAGCATTGCAAAGTGAAGACAAAATGGTAAATGAACACTAGAACCTCCAAGGGATTCATTTTGACTAACCCTGATACTGACGGGCTGTCAGGAGAGGGAGAGAGTGAGAGAGGAAAAGAGATGCCTCGTTTATTTCCCCTGTGTTATTATCAGAAGTTACTGTAAACTGTTGAATGATGTAGTTCATCTACTTTTAGTAGTTTGTTTAAATGTTTTAATGATGTTGTTTTTGTTTGTAGAAGTGCATCATTCCTTGATTTATTGTAAAATGAATCTGAACTTTTTGATCTGTTATGATGATAAACTGAAGCCATTTCTAAATGAACCCAATTAACTGAGTTTTAAATCTACTTAGTTTATAAGGAAATGATGAAGAGGAACAAAGTAAATGATTTGAAAATGATATCTATAGGTGCTGAGGCTGTTGGCGGTTCTAGTGTTAACAGACATTTAAATTAAATATGTGTAATGGCAAATGCCATATATGATTTTCTTACCTGGAATTCTGCCTTTTTGAACAGACTTTTTGAGTCCTAGCTTATTGTCTGCAGTTCTAGGGTTAATATGAATCTAATATGATTGTCATTGGTCTAAATTAGATTTCAAATGATTAACTGTGTATGTAATGAAGATCATAGTGTGGGTTAAATCCATTTTCATAACCACTGTCTTTGAACTGATTTAAATGCGGAAACTGGGCGTATTCATCAGAATGTTGTCTGACTTGACTTGACTTGCTTGACCTGAGCAATGACTTGACTTGACTTGCTTGACTCTCACCACAGGGACTTGCTTGATACTTGTAGGTCAAGACTTGAGACTTGCTCATGACTTGCACATGTAGGACTTACACCTCTGGCAATCACTGTATAGAATGTGGGTTTCTGGAAACAACGGTTTACAGAGCATCCCCTGCACCTGTAGCAATAAATAACTAGTCAAGTTCAAGCGTAAGTATGTCAATGTGTCTGCCTTCATAATGACTATATAACTCAATGCTAACCCAATGCTCTCCTGTGAAAATACGCTGTTACACTCAATGTCCTGTATTTTACTTGCCTAAAGTTAAGTTTAATCAAATGTACTCATTATTCAAAATGGACACTTTCAGAGTCTTTCATTATGGAGCCTTCAAAGTGCACAACAATATTTTAAAGCCTCTGGGAGGAAAATTGAGTTTTTAGGCCGAAGTACGAGCACATAAGTAAATGTACTTGATAACTTTCAATCACTGCACAAAACAAACACTGTTTGTTGCTGTTTATCTCGTAGAATGTAATGACCCCCTGGAACCCTCTCAAGGATCCCTGGAGGTCCTTGGACCCCATGTTGAGCCCCCCAGAATAAGGGAATGGAGAGGACATATTCCCTGTGAGTGTGTGTGCTTGTATGCCCCCAACAGCTGTTGTTCCTCGACTCCCCTGGCGGGTGAAGGCACAGGGGGTGTTGTGGGGTGAGCAGCCCCCCCTGTCGGGGGTGTCGGCACAACACAGGGACAGGCTCGGCTGGACAGCCATAAGTAATGGGGACCTGCACACACACGGGCACCGCTCTGAATCAACTTAATTAGGAGAGGGAGGGGGGTGGTGTGTTTGTGTGTGTGGGAAGGGGGGGGGGGGTACCGGCCAATGGACAAACCTGAGAGTTGTACACACTGATAAAGAGGTAATCACTCCACATTACTGCTGATGAAGGAGTCCTGGAGGTACATGCTGACAAACTGTCCTCTCTTTATTGGACGCTGTTAGGCGGCTCAGATGTCCCAACACGGAGACGCCAGGACACTCTTACAGCAGCTTTCTCCTCTGAAATACATCTGCTAATTATTCTGTTTTCGCATGGAGACGTGTGGCTGGTGGTCTTCAATTAATAACTGCACCGATCGTTACTTCTCTGCACTTTTTTAACTTTCCTGTGGCAGTGAGAGAAGAGATGATTCTTAGAAAAGTCTTTCTATGGTCTACTTTTCTATGGTCTACTTTTCTATGGTCTACTTTTCTTTTAAAAGATAACAATTGTTAAAGAGCAACTTGCAGGTTTTTTTTTTTTTACTACATTTATACTTAAACTTGCCTGAAAATTACAATTAAAAAAGTAAATGCAGGATTTGATATGTTTTACAAGACATAAGGAATTCAGAGGGAACGGAGCCGTTTTGAGCTCTGCTACTAAAAACTGCTTTTTTTAAACGTCATACGTCAAACGTGTCATATTACGTCACACGGGGGAGCAACTTTCTCGGACTCCTTCTCTGCCCAATCCGCGGTAGTAGTTTGTAGTTGGTTTGAGCGGTTGTGATTTAGTGAGCTGGTCTTTTTTCGGTCCTTTTACATTGCATTTCACCATCTGTAATCGTAATTGGTGAGCTGGAGTGTGTGCAGGTTGCACACACTCCAGCCTGTCAGGACATCGAGTCCACAGTTTCCCTCACAGGAAACGGACCGGAGCTAGCGTTCGTTCCTGGGTGCGCTGTGCATCCACCTCCCTGCAGCACATACTCTCCACAGCTCAAGCCTATCAAACAAAACGTTTATCAGGAAACCGCATTACATCTCTCTCCCCCCTTTGCTCATCTCTCTCTCCCCCCTTTGCTCCTCTCTCTCCCCCCTTCGCTCATCTCTCTCTCTCTCCCCTCCGGTACACAGCACCGTAAGACGAATTGTGGAGTTGCATTAGGTAACGCGAGATACGGCTGATACTTGCGCATTAGTTTCTGTTATGGATCAGTATCAACAGTCCTGCCAGTAACGTTACTATATTATCAATACTACTTTAGTTATAGCCTGATCTATGATAGCTAACTTCACAATGTTGTGATGTGACCAACGTTAGCTAACATTAACTGTCTGTAGCTAACGCCGGTCACTCACCAAGACAGCTGTCCTGTGCTCCACTGGTTCTCCTCACACCACAGCTCCATTTCTCGCCGATGGCCGTTATTTCTTCTAATTCTTGGCTGCTCCTGGTCTCTTGGACGCATAGCAGGCTCATCATTATAATCATATGCATTCGAATATAAATGTTCAACCTCTTCTGTGTCAAAACTATAGTTTAATTAATACATTTAATACATTTAAATTGATTGCTCATCAATAAGTTCAATTGCAGAAACATAAATTGTAAACTATATTTATTATTATTTAATGTAAAAATATGTCATGGTTACAATTTACCAAACCTGTATAGTGGCTGTTTTTCTTTGAATAATATTAATAATTGTAACATATTACTAATAATGTTGAGTACTGGATTGTTGGTAAACAAAACAAACACTAGAAGATGTCTCTGTGGGTTTTGGCTAGTTGTGATTTTTTACAAAACAAGCAATCAATAGATAAATGAAGAAGAAAAATGTGCAGATTAAACCATGGTGAACCATTCCTTTTATATTCCAGATGAGTTGACCTCCATTCAACAGTGAAACTCTGCTTTTACAATGAGCACGTGATAATAACCTTTGATTTAATATATAATAGTAAAACAGTCGCAGCCTGGGACAGGTTTTTCCATTATGTTGCTGACTATCCTTATACGTTATCTTAAAGGTAGGGAAGGTAAGAATGGAGAAACCAGCTCGAGTGCGCTAGAATTTGAAAATACACAATCGGAATAAATCTGCCCCTTCCTTCAGACTTCCTCACAGAGCCCCTCCTCCAACACACATGGACGCGCACATGACCAATGAGGGCAGAGATCAGTTTGTGCCCAGATAGAAGGCTGACAGGCAGGTAGGCCATCCAGTTACTTTAGCCGGGCCGGCTCAGATGATTGGTCGTGCTATTTACAGCGCCACGGCTTCCACAGAGGAAATTGTTTTATGTATTTATTGTCAAAGCACTTCAGATATTCATTGCTATCGGACGTTAAGAGCATTCCATGGAATATAACAACAAGTGTCTCTGAAGTGAATGACCTACCCCACCTTTAACGTCACATTAGTACTGATGTTACTGACCCACCCAGCATGGGGACAGCACCGGGCGCCACACTGACCGCTGTCTAATCCCACTGATGCTCATGTGCAAACATCTGGCTGCTTCGCATAATCCCTTCAGCCTATAATCACAATACACTAAGTAGCACTCTTGATTGTATCTCCATTTGTATGATTGTTTATTCACACAAATTGATATTAAAGCATTAGTCGGTTAGTAAAATGCTCATCATGGTTCCTCTTCTGGATATTTGTGATTAAAGGGACATTTCACAGCGCTCTACAGCTGCTGTGATCTGTAGCTTTGATACTAATTAATTAGGATGAAGCTGTTAATGTGGAGTTGTATCTGAACAACCGAATGTACGTCTGTAAAGTTACAACACATACACACCTGTTACTCTGAGCCCATCCAGCTGTGGGGCGCATACTATTTCATTTCTGAATGAATGTGAGGATTGATCCTTCTTTTTTCCAGTCCACAGCACAGACCAAAGACAAAAAGCTTAAATAAATGCTCTTGATCACATGTACAAATAAAAAACCTAACCAGAATATTTCCCGGGTTGTTTGCGTCCGCCAGGATAGCGTGTGAGGTTGGTTTTGCTTGTTGACTCAACTAACATGTCCCATATAGCTCCAACCTAACATTTGTAGTCAACAGACAGATTGCCATGAGATGATCTCTACTGACCACAACCGTGCTCCCCAGAGGGTGAACCATTTTTCCCTGGGTGCTGTTTAGTCAGGCTGCTAACCAGGGGCGCCGCCAGGGATTTTGGGCCCCATGAAAATATATCACATTGGGCCCCACCACCAGGCACAGGCCACTTTGTTTATAAATTACCTCGAGGGCCGTACCAAATGGTCTATCGGTCCGTATACGGCCCGGGGGATGGAGGTTCCCCACCCCTGCTTTAATATAAGTATTAGTATTAATATCATAACCAAAATGTCTGTGATTAACATTGTGTTTGCAGACTGATCACTCAATGGTTCAAACTGTCCATCATCCTAAATAGACTACAAGCAGTTTTTTGTTTTATATAGATCATTGGCTATGTGGGAAAATACTGTGTTTGAAATGTATAATTTAAATTAGATTTAAATTATACATTATACAGCTAGATTAGTTAGCTTTTTTGTGAAAAACTGGGTGACATACTGTCACCCTTTAGTCCCTCTCTCTTTCTCTCCTTTCTCTTCTTTTCTTACAGCCTGACTTTGTTGGTCGTTGAAACATGGTACAACACACGTACGTAGGCTAAGTACTAGCATCCCTCCTCACATGCTTTCACTCTCTGCAAGTGCCGGTGCCGCACCGCGTTTGGAGGCAGGACCGAACCATTACATGTAAATAGAAGGGGGTGTACAGAGGCTTTGGGTAATTAACTTTTGGAAGAAAATAAGTTAAATGAATCGTAAGTTTAGTGAGTAATTTATCAATATAACGTTCTATTAATGTTAATTATTGAGGATTGATGAAAGGTTACTTAAATTGTTTTCTTAATGTTCTGAACATTTTGGGCCCCTGTCAGTCATGGGCCCTTAGAATCGTCCTAACTTTTCACCCCCTTACGGCACCCCTGCTGCTAACAGAAAGTGATCAGGGATAAGAACTAATGTCACTCCTTCACACTGGGATGTTAATCTATATTTGGAGCAGGCAACTTTAGAGCATCAGGTATCTCAGTGTACTTCAATGGGATTACGTTTGGTGTAATCACATTTATAATACCGTGTCCTTCATCTCACTTGTTATGGGCTCCTATAAGTGAAGTGATGCATCGTAATAAATGTGTATAAATAAGTAGCAACATGATGTATTTGAGCAGAACTTTTTTTTTTCGGTTGATAAAAAATGCTATCCTTTTAAGGACACTACTGAGGATTTTAAAATGTTTAAAAGAAAGAGAAAAGAAAAGCTTCTTAATACAATTAGAGTTTCTGCTTGTTCTCCCCATCACTGGCTCTAATAGGAACATAGGGAGGAACGTTCACAACGCGAGCCATCAGACGGGGCAGAAATAACTTTCAAAAGATGAACATATTAAGCTTTGCCCTCCCACTAACCACTTACAAATAGTATTATAAATACATAATGAGTGCTTGGAAATGTATTTTAATACAGCCGTAATCATGCAATGTGTATTGAGTTATATTTGTAGATTTAAGTGTTTAATCCTAAAATCTTCTGAGCCAACTATACTTTTCTGAGTGAGATATGTCTGAAGGAATGAATGAGCACATTTCTAAACAGTTTATTTTACTTAATTATAATAAACCAGATAATAAATGCTTTATAACACGCTGTTAGGATTTGTTGTGGACAAGTGTGTAGTATTTTAGAGTTATTATGCTATTCTCATGCATTCCTTTTAGGATCATTTGTGGTGTTATACATATACAAACTTAAATATTGTTATCATGTATCACAGACCTATTTTAAAACACTTATTTTTAATAACAGACAGCACATGTCTTTTTAATAACGCTATTACACTTTAGTCATGCTGCGTATCTTGATAACCGACTCACAATTATCACCTTAAGGTTGTTGACGGAAACAAGCACTCATTCCCATTTACTTTTCCAGATTGTCTTGAAACACTGTGTACATTTGGGATGGAAGCCT
>NW_027263162.1:0-20901 GCF_902827115.2 Pseudochaenichthys georgianus
ATGTAATCTCAACATATCAGCTCAAATATAGACCTTTCTCCTTTATTGTCTGCATTTTTAAATATTCCAGAAACTGTTCTAGATTTCTAGACTTTATTTTCAACATTTGGCTTTATTCTAGACATTTCCTATTTACTCACGGCATTTCAACTCAACTCCAGACGTTATGGCATTGGCTTTATTCTCCACATTGGGACATTTATTTTATTTTCGAGATTCTGCTTTATTCTAGAAAATTTGACTTAACTCTAGAGAAATTGTGACTTTCTTCAATACGTTTCAACTTTCCGTCCCACATTTCTACTTTTCGTCTAGACCAGGGGTGTCAAACTCAATTTCATTCCGGGCCACATCAGCATTATGGTTGCACTCAAAGGGCCGGTTGTAATTTATATAAATATACATATGTAAATATATAATATATATTAAATAATGTATTATATTACATTGTTGGCCCTGCATTGGATTATTATCAGTTCTGGTAATATCTTCCTAAATAACTACGTCTGAAAGCAGAAGCCTAGGGCAAATCATTGAAAGCAAATATTCAACAAATACACCACTTGTATTGTATATTGTGTTCTTTGCAAGCTCTTGCGGGCCACATAAAATGAGGTCGCGGGCCGGATTTGGCCCCCGGGCCTTGAGTTTGACACCCCTGAGACCTTTCTAATTCATTCTGTTAATTTGTCGAGTCCAAATAATCCTAGAATACATTTGATTTGTTGAAAATAAGGTTGACTTTTACTCTCAACATTTATTTCAAAAATCGTTCACTTAACTTCTTGTTTCTTCATCACTGAAATCATAACAACAAAAACAACACATGCTGGTTAGAGCAGCAAACTTGTAATGCCTGTTTGACCTCCCTTCCTCCCCCGGCCTCTTGGTATCTTGAACCCAAAATGACCATCTTATTTGAAAAATTAGATCTCTGCCATTCGGAGGAAAAACAAGAAGCCCAGAGCGATGGAGGACACCTGCTCCGACAACATGAGGGATGTCCCAGGAGGGGGAATGAATAATAAATTCTGTTGAGGAGACGTTCTGGGAGTAAAACGAGATCTCTGTTACAGACTGCAGCTCCTCTGTCTCACAGATAAAGTTCAGATCGTAAATTTAGAGTCAAAACGGATCCACAAATCAAGTCCTGGATCACATAAACCTCCCCCAGCCGGCTGAAGGGTCTTCGGGGCAACACACACTGACCTTTGACCCCTGACTGTCACAGCAGTTATCTCAAGTATTAAAAAACGCTGACAAACTTATACCTCGAGTACAGAAGGAAATAGTATACTTTTAACTCCACTACCTCGATCTGAATATGCACTTTCAGATATAAAACACAAACATGTTTATATATTATATTTGATTTAGTTTAGTTTATATATTTATAGTGTCGTGGACAGTCCCCATCGATGAACTGTCACAAAAACAGTAAATGGAGCAGCTTTAGCCGACATGGCTAATTTCTAGCCGTTGTCCCCGGCCAGATGGTAAGAGACACAATTACAATATATCAACAGCATTAGTTATAAGAAAATATATAAAATAAAAAGGAGGAAAGAGGATAAAAGAGAACAATAAACAACACACGTTACTACACTGAACCAAAATATAAACGCAACACTTTTGTTTTTGCACCCATTTTTCATGAGATGAACTCAAAGATCTAAAACATTTTCTATAAACACAAAATAACCATTTCTCTCAAATATTGTTCACAAATCTGAAAGAATGTGTGCAAGTGAGCACTTCTCCTTTGCCGAGATAATCCATCCCACCTCACAGGTGTGGCATATCAACATGCTGATTAGACAGCATGATTATTGCACAGGTGTGCCTTAGGCTGGCCACCATAAAAGGCCACTCTAAAACGTGCAGTTTTGCTTTATTGGGGGGGTCTGGGGGGGTCCGAAAACCAGGCAGTATCTGGTGTGAGGAGTATGAAAAATGGGAGCAAAAACAAAAGTGTTGCGTTTATATTTTTGTTCAGTGTATATACAGTACATGTCGCATATAGCACATCACAATCACATCACAGAAACGAGGGGCAACATCCAGGATCACAAGTAACACAACATGTAACACTCACGCCATACTTAACACAGACTAGTGTGTGCAGGTGTAGTTCTCAGTGAACCATGTTTCTAAGTGAGCTGTGAAGGTGGGATGTGTGTATGTCTTTGATTTGAGTGGGTAGAGAGTTCCAGTTTTGTATTGCTGTGACCGAGAATGATGACTGACCAAAAGCACTCTTCCTGAATGGGACTGATAGGTCGCCACGTGTGGAGCTTCTAGTGGTCCGTCTGGTGTTGTTACGTTGAGTACCCAATGAGCTAAGAGGGGGAGGGGCTGTATTGTGCAGGATTTTGTAAACCAGAACGATGTTCCTATACTTTATTAAATCTTCCCAACTCAGGATGTTATGCTTGTTGAGGATGGCACCGTGATGGGAGCGGTTAGGTTTCTGGTCCAGTACTCTGAGGGCTTGTTTGCACAGGGTTGCTCGTGGCTTCAGTGTGGAGCTGTTAGTTTGCCCCCAGCTTGTGAGACAGTTTGTAAGATGTGATGTGTTCGTGGCATTCATGTATCATTTGGCAGAATTCAATGTCATTGTGTTTCTTATGTATTTAAAATGTGCTCGGCTAAACTTGACTCTTTGGGTCACTTTTTTGACTTGTGTTTTGAATGTTAAATTAGAGTCAATAATGATTCCAAGGTACTTAACCTGAGGCACAATGTTAACCTGTTCACCTGAGATGCTTATATTTCACACAATGTTGCATTTTCTTTTTGTGAAAAACATTCCAACTGTTTTGTTTACATTAAGCTGAAGGCGGGAGCGGTGTAGCCAGCTAGTGACCAGCACTAAAGCTGAGGTCAGTTTATCAGCAGCCTTTTGCTTTGTGTTGGCAGGCACATATATCACAGGGTCATCGGCATATAGCTGTGTTTCCACATCAGGACAGACAGATGGCAGGTCATTCATATATAGGGGGAAAAGAAGTGGACCAAGTATTGAACCTTGTGGTACTCCGCTGCTTAAGTCTAGAGCTGGAGAGAGTCGATTATTGACGATAACATGCTGACGCCTACCAGTAAGGTATGATTCAATCCAACCGAGTGTTAATGGAGAGCAGTTAAAAGCCGACAGTTTGGACAGAAGGACCATAAGGTCGACTGTATCAAAGGCTTGGCGTAGATCCAGGAATACTGCACCAACAACCCCTCCTTTGTCAACCATTGCTTTGACCTTTTCTATAAAAAAGCATTTGGCTGTTTCGGTTGAAGCCAAACTGCATGGGATGAAGTTGAAATGGACTGTTGTTTAAGAAGGAGACAAGCTGTTCTGACACCCACTTCTAAGCCACCTTGGATACTACAGGTACGATGCTAATTGGGCGGTAGGTGTTGATGTTCAGAGGGTCACCTGACTTGAAAATGGGGGTTACAATTGCAGTCTTACAGGCACTTGGGAATGTCCCATGTAATACAGATGAATTGATGATTTGGGTAAGAGGGCAGACTAGGTCATCTTGCAGTGATTTAAGCATTGTAGAATCCATAGCGTATGTGTCCTTAGCTGTCGAAGTTTTAAGAGAATTAATAATTGCTTTGGTTTTTAATTCCGATATGGGTTGAATGCAAAAGGACATCTTACTTTCGTCGACTTTGATAATATGTTCTGCTCTCAAAGGGAAGTTCTGTGCAATCTCATCTACAGAGTTGAAAACATATGTATTAAAAGCTATGGCAAGTTGTTCTGGGTCTTGCACTAGGTTACCATTCTCTTTTAGTCCTAGCTGCTTTTTTGGCCTGTGCTTTTTTCCCAGTAAGGTTTTAATCTGATCCCAAATTATTTTAGTGTTACCTTTTGCCTCATTAATTATTGTTATGAAGAAGTTGGCCTTTCTGATCGTTTGAGTTACTTTGTTACGTAATGAAGTAAACCCTCAGTAGTTAATGTAGTTTTCAGTGCTCTTTTCAGTGCAAAGTCTCTTTCCTTCATCAAGTTCAATGTGTCCGTATTGAACCAAGGAAGTGCATTGTTTTTGTTTTTTCCACTTTTCATTTTTCTGGAGAACATCTGCACTAAATCATGTAGCTTAGTCGCACACATTTGTTTCTACACTGCTGATGCACTGATTACAGTAAGTTGTTAAAGTTAACTTTATCTAAAGCATTTTAAACCCATTTGAACATCAGCAGGAGAGGACTCTTTAAAGTAGAGACACTACATACTGAGATACACCTGAACATCAGCAGGAGAGGACTCTTTAAAGTAGAGACACTACATACTGATATACACCTGAACATCAGCAGGAGAGGACTCTTTAAAGTAGAGACACTACATACTGATATACACCTGAACATCAGCAGGAGAGGACTCTTTAAAGTAGAGACACTACATACTGATATACACCTGAACATTAGCAGGAGAGGACTCTTTAAAGTAGAGACACTACATACTGATATACACCTGAACATCAGCAGGAGAGGACTCTTTAAAGTAGAGACACTACATACTGATGTACACCTGAACATCAGCAGGAGAGGACTCTTTAAAGTAGAGACACTACATACTGATATACACCTGAACATCAGCAGGAGAGGACTCTTTAAAGTAGAGACACTACATACTGATATACACCTGAACATTAGCAGGAGAGGACTCTTTAAAGTAGAGACACTACATACTGATATACACCTGACCATCAGCAGGAGAGGACTCTTTAAAGTAGAAACCCTACATACTGATATACACCTGACCATCAGCAGGAGAGGACTCTTTAAAGTAGAGACACTACTTACTGATATACACCTGAACATCAGCAGGAGAGGACTCTTTAAAGTAGAGACACTACATACTGATATACACCTGAACATCAGCAGGAGAGAACTCTTTAAAGTAGAGACACTACATACTGATATACACCTGAACATCAGCAGGAGAGGACTCTTTAAAGTAGAGACACTACATACTGATATACACCTGAACATCAGCAGGAGAGGACTCTTTAAAGTAGAGACACTACAAACTGAGAGTACTCTTTAAAGTAGAGTCACTACATACTGATATACACCTGAACATCAGCAGGAGAGGACTCTTTAAAGTAGAGATACTACATACTGAGATACACCTGAACATCAGCAGGAGAGGACTCTTTAAAGTAGAGACACTACATACTGATATACACCTGAACATCAGCAGGAGAGGACTCTTTAAAGTAGAGACACTACATACTGATATACACCTGAACATTAGCAGGAGAGGACTCTTTAAAGTAGAGACACTACATACTGATATACACCTGAACATCAGCAGGAGAGGACTCTTTAAAGTAGAGACACTACATACTGATATACACCTGACCATCAGCAGGAGAGGACTCTTTAAAGTAGAAACCCTACATACTGATATACACCTGACCATCAGCAGGAGAGGACTCTTTAAAGTAGAGACACTACTTACTGATATACACCTGAACATCAGCAGGAGAGGACTCTTTAAAGTAGAGACACTACATACTGATATACACCTGAACATCAGCAGGAGAGGACTCTTTAAAGTAGAGACACTACATACTGATATACACCTGAACATCAGCAGGAGAGGACTCTTTAAAGTAGAGACACTACAAACTGAGAGTACTCTTTAAAGTAGAGTCACTACATACTGATATACACCTGAACATCAGCAGGAGAGGACTCTTTAAAGTAGAGACACTACATACTGAGATACACCTGAACATCAGCAGGAGAGGACTCTTTAAAGTAGAGACACTACATACTGATATACACCTGAACATCAGCAGGAGAGGACTCTTTAAAGTAGAGACACTACATACTGATATACACCTGAACATTAGCAGGAGAGGACTCTTTAAAGTAGAGACACTACATACTGATATACACCTGAACATCAGCAGGAGAGGACTCTTTAAAGTAGAGACACTACATACTGATATACACCTGACCATCAGCAGGAGAGGACTCTTTAAAGTAGAAACCCTACATACTGATATACACCTGACCATCAGCAGGAGAGGACTCTTTAAAGTAGAGACACTACTTACTGATATACACCTGAACATCAGCAGGAGAGGACTCTTTAAAGTAGAGACACTACATACTGATATACACCTGAACATCAGCAGGAGAGAACTCTTTAAAGTAGAGACACTACATACTGATATACACCTGAACATCAGCAGGAGAGGACTCTTTAAAGTAGAGACACTACATACTGATATACACCTGAACATCAGCAGGAGAGGACTCTTTAAAGTAGAGACACTACAAACTGAGAGTACTCTTTAAAGTAGAGTCACTACATACTGATATACACCTGAACATCAGCAGGAGAGGACTCTTTAAAGTAGAGTCACTACATACTGATATACACCTGAACATCAGCAGGAGAGGACTCTTTAAAGTAGAGTCACTACATACTGATATACACCTGAACATCAGCATCTTGTACTTGAGTAAAAGTAGAAGTACTCAGATCTTGTACTTGAGTAAAAGTAGAAGTATTCAGATCTTGTACTTGAGTAAAAGTAGAAGTACTCAGATCTTGTACTTGAGTACAAGTAGAAGTACTCAGAGCTTGTACTTGAGTAAAAGTAGAAGTACTCAGATATTGTACTTGAATAAAAGTAGAAGTATTCAGAGCTTGTACTTGAGTAAAAGTAGAAGTACTCAGATCTTGTACTTGAGTAAAAGTAGAAGTACCAGAGTGTAGGAATACTCTGTTCCAGTAAAAGTCCTATATTCAAAATGTTCCTCAAGTGAAAGTAGAAAAGCATTCTCATCAAAATATAGTTAAAAGTGACCTATCATGCAAAATGCACTATCATGCAAAATGCACTTTTTTACGTCTTGTATACATGAATATGTGTCCCCGGTGTTCCAGGGAACTCACCAAGTGTCAGAAAACACAACCCTCTCTCTTTTCCTCCATACCCAAATCTCTAAAAACGGGGCTTTAACGGATCTGATACAGACTGATCCAGATTTGAATTGTTCTGACGTCAGAAAAGTGGAGCTCCGCCTATCTGGGCATTTCTCCACCTATCAGGGGAATGGGGGGTTGGGCCACGGCCGGCCATTGCCGCTCGAAAGCGCTGGAGACGCTGTAGTACATATGCCAGGCCTGTAAGTGGAGCTGTAGTCCGCCACAAAAGTGGCTCTTTTTTTCCCTCCCCGAGGCAAGCGTTTGCTCCCACTGCTGTAATTCAATGCAATCCCTCCCTCGCTGTAAATCTCTCCGGTAGTCCACCAGCAGATGACAAACACCCACCTCTCCGCCTCTTCCAAGGGACGAGGGGACCGCGCGGCAGAGTTTCAGTTACCGTATTTTTCGGACTATAAGCCGCAACTTTTCCCCCCATTTTTTTTGTACAGCTAACGGCCACTAGGGAACCTCCTAAATCTATGGATTTTACAGGTAAAATTAACCACCTTTAACCCTATGGGCTCTATGACCGGTCTGCGCCCGCCACCTTTAAGCGGGCTCCAGCAGGAAAAGCTGGAGGCCGGAAAAGAGTGAGACAGGTAGCGCGCCAAAGTAAAAGTGGAACCGAGAGACAGAACGAAAGCAAGACAGACGGACAATTTAGCTGCTGCGGCTTATATGCAGGTGCGCTTTATAGTCCGAAAAGTACGGTAGATTTTTTTTCGCCGGTCAAGATGTTCATTAAAGTTGAAATCTTCCGGACAAAATTAGAAAAGTGCCGGTCAAAGGTCTTCTGTGTTATTTATTGAGCTTTAAAACAAATGAATAATGACTCTATATAATCATATAAGAATATAACACGGAGGACGGAGATCTCTTTTCCTCCCCCTCTTCTGACAGCAGGGGGGCGTGGTCAGCTGCAGCTCACAGAATCAGCCCCCTGCAAAAACAGGGCTGGAAAGAGCAAATAGAGCGAAATGAGGCATGGCTAAAATGCAGGATCTGTTTGGTATTTTGAAAAAAAAACTATAATTATATACTTTATATAGGTATGGCCCTACAATATATTGTTCAAATATAGCATGATAGGTCCACTTTAAAGTAGCGACAGTAAAAGTATTCGTTGTGCAGATTGGTCCATTTCAGAATAATACATATGATATGTTTTATAATGATTGATCATGAAAGTGTTCTCAAAGCTGGAGGAGGTGCAGCTAGTCTGAAGTACTTTGTAGACTGCAGGGTAGCTGGTGAAGGTGCAGCTAGTCTGAAGTACTTTGTAGACTGCAGGGTAGCTGGTGAAGGTGCAGCTAGTCTGAAGTACTTTGTAGACTGCAGGGTAGCTGGTGGAGGTGCAGCTAGTCTGAAGTACTTTGTAGACTGCAGGGTAGCTGGTGAAGGTGCAGCTAGTCTGAAGTACTTTGTAGACTGCAGGGTAGCTGGTGAAGGTGCAGCTAGTCTGAAGTACTTTGTAGACTGCAGGGTAGCTGGTGGATTTACTCCAGGTGGAACTAAAGTCTGATTCAACACTTGGTTAGATTTCACATCATTCATCCACATCTGTGAAGTAACTAAAGGGATTAAATACATGTAGTGGAGTAGAAGTACACAGTAGCAGGAACATGGAAAGTACCTCAAAATGAGTAAGGTACTTGAGCTTCTCTAAGTCTTCTCTCAGGCCTCCTGCGGTGCAGCTTCACCTGGTGGAGGCTGACTCTCCTCCTTCAATCTGTGACAGCGAGGTCCAGATGATTACCATTGGGGGGGTAAGGGGGTCGTGTCAAGGGTGTGTAGTCCTGTTGACCCTGAGGTTCTCCAGGCTGAGAGGAGGCCTTTCTTCCCCCCCAGGACCAGCTGACCCCCCGGGGAGCGAGCAGCCCTCCCGTCACTCACGCTGCAACCAGAGAAGAAGAAAAACACAAAATCTTGCCAAGTATATTTGTCCAATTTCTCGTCAGAATATGTCTTTACACGCGATATGAGACACGATGACTGAAGAGGATCCCGTCTCATCTAACCACGCACATCTTCACTTGCTCGATTGGCAGATGTTCATTACAAGCAAACCCATATTTTATTTTATTTTGGAGCAGTATTTCTTCCAGTGAAGAAGTAGAAAAGATAAAGATATTATACTGGACTGAAACAAGGCTGTTATGAGCAGAAAGGTCGTCACAATATGTACACATTGTTATTATTATGCACATATTAAAACGCACACACACACACACACACACACATACACACACACACACACACAGACATACACACACACATACACACACAGAGACACACACACACACACACACACACACACACACACAGACACACACACACACACACACACACACACACACACACACACACACACACACACACAGAAAGCACTTAATAAAGCTAAATGTGCAGACTGACAGGAGAGGTGTCGGCCTTCACACCTGCTGCCTGCTGTAAACCTCCAACGCTACAACCAGCGCTTTGTCCTGCTCTCACACACACACACACACACACACACACACACACACCCTCACTGAGCTGGATTACCTCGCAGCAGCAGATTTATGGCAGACAGTTGTGTCGTTAGTTGTGTTTGTGGAGAGTTGACCAGGAGCTCGATATCATCCCGGCCCCACCCCCACTTCGTGTCTAACTACTGTCGAAAACTCAGATCGCTTCAAACACTCTTTTGGATCTCCTGGAATCAGGTTTGTTGTCTTGCAGATTTAGTGCGATAGCGACTTCATTATTTTAATAGAAGACACTAGATGTGTGTGATGGTAATATTTTACTCTGGTCACGATGTCTGAACCAAAGAGCTCTAGCTGCCAGACGGTTTCAGAATCACCTGAAATAGTTCTGCTGCTTTCCTCGATTGGATCAGTTGTACACAGCATCGTAGTGTAAAACAGTGGGACTAAGGATACTGACGTTATATGAAGTCAATTGGACACAAATCATAAAGTGTGGAAGTGATTCACCGACCAACGTTTCTCTTGGACATGACGGACGTTGAGTCACCATCTGAACAATAGAGTGAAATGAAACGGTGATTCAGTCGGATCGTCGTTCTCATTTCAGTTTCTGAGTCATGTTTGGCTCTGAGGGCTTTAGCAACGAAGTGTTTCTTCCAGCGTTCGCCACCGAGGACCGCCGCCTCTCGTTTTGAATTCCTGTCTCTCATCACATGACTCGGCTTATTATAAATACGTGCCGAGCTTCAGACACAGCAGCTGGTGAGCCAAAACATCTCGTCTGACGGCTGCAGGGAAACAAAAACTCAACATCTGATATTTCAACCAATTATAATGTATCCAACTGGTATCAAGAATCGTGGAATTGTAGTGTAATCGAGTACTGCATTTCTAGTATTGTGACATTCCAAGTAACTAACACCCAGAGAAAACTTTTTTCCAAGCACTGTTTGGACAGTTATTTGAACCCAAAACCAGTGGAGGTAGCCAAAAAAGCTGCTGGATTAAAGTCTGTTAGTCATGTGACATGTTTAGTGCAACGGTGCTGTGTTGGCCCGTGTTTGATTGTTGTTTGTTTGGTTTTGGCCCAAAGTTGGCCCTGTTTTGGAACGCCATTGGCCTGATTTTGGCCCGGCATATATCAGGTGTTTCCCAATGTCGGCCCAGTGTTGTATCCCCATTGGCCTGATGTTGGCCAAGGGTGGTGTCGTTGGTGGGCTGATGTCGGCCTGATGTTGGCCCATTACTGGCCCATCACTGGCCCGGTATTGGCCCACATTTAACCCAGCGTTGGCCCGGCATTTTCAAGGCATTAGCCTGAATTGGCCCACACTTGGCCCGCTGTTGGCCCAGTGTTAGCCCAGTACTACCCAGCATTGGTCCAACGTTTACCCAGTATTGGCCCAGTATTTACCCAGCGTTGACCCAGTATTGGCCCAGTATTGGCCCACAGTTAACCCAGAATTGGCCCAGAATTGGACCAGTTTTGGCCCAGCGTTGGCCCAGTGTTAACTCAGCATTGGCCCAGCGTTGACCCAGTATTGGCCCAGTATTTACCCAGCATTGACCCAGTATTGGCCCAGTATTTACCCAGCTTTGACCCAGTATTGGCCCAGTATTGGCCCACAGTTAACCCAGAATTGGCCCAGAATTGACCCAGTATTGGCCCTGTATTTACCCAGTATTGGCCCAGTATTGGCCCAGTATTGGCCCAGTATTGGCCCAGTATTTACCCAGTATTTACCCAGCATTAACCCAGTATTTACCCAGCATTGACCCAGCATTGACCCAGTATTGGCCCAGTGTTGGCCCACAGTTAACCCAGAATTGGCCCAGAATTGGACCCGTTTTGGCCCAGCGTCGGCCTGCAGCTGTCCCACAGATCAGCAGGACTTCTCTTTAGCCCTCACTAACAACAGCTGTCCGCTCAGAGTCTCCACACCGTCATCAGCGGAGGGTCTTCAGCTCACAACTCGCCTCATTACGCTCTAATGGAGGGAGGACAGAGACGAGGAAAATACAATTACAGACCGGAGCGGGACACCCGAGCCTCGGCCGGGCATCGACACGAGAGCCGGCCTCGTTACGGGACCATGACCAGCGCGTTGTAAACTTTGTCGACAGAGAAACACACTTGTGGAATATTAGTTAAGTTATATAACATCAATTAGCTATCAGCCAAAGTATGTATAAGTATCAAAGTACTGGTTTGGTCTCTTTGGCTGATATATCTGACATCATTAAATCAGAGTTTCAGAGTTTTTCGACATATTTGACTTTAAATCATTAAATCATTTGATGGAGCATTAGGAGCCACACATGTTGGACGTTGTTCTTTAACAATGTGTTGGATTTAAAGGCTTCTAATAACGTCCATTGAGTAAAATCTTCATCCTGAAAGTAAATAAAACCTGACAAATAAATGTAGTGGAGTATGATATTGCCCTCAGAGATGTAGAGGAGTGGAAATATGAAATATAGCATACACATAATGGAAATACTCATTTAATTGAGTACATTTCGTAACTTTCCACCGCTGCTTCTGAAAGATGGTGTTGCCCTCTAAAGTAAATCTGGGTTTCTCCCTGAGGCCCAGAGGTGGGGAGTCGTTTCTGACTTTTTACTTTGACTTCTTACATTTTAAACACAAATACCTGTACTTTCTACTTATTACATGTTGAACTCAAATACCTGTACTTTCTACTTCTCTCATGTTGAACTCAAATACCTGTACTTTCTACTTCTTACATGTTGAACACAAATACCTGTACTTTCTACTTCTTACATGTTGAACACAAATACCTGTACTTTCTACTTCTCACATGTTGAACTCAAATACCTGTACTTTCTACTTCTTACATGTTGAACTCAAATACCTGTACTTTCTACTTCTCTCATGTTGAACTCAAATACCTGTACTTTCTACTTCTCACATGTTGAACTCAAATACCTGTACTTTCTACTTCTTACATGTTGAACACAAATACCTGTACTTTCTACTTCTCTCATGTTGAACTCAAATACCTGTACTTTCTACTTCTCTCATGTTGAACTCAAATACCTGTACTTTCTACTTCTCACATGTTGAACTCAAATACCTGTACTTTCTACTTCTCTCATGTTGAACTCAAATACCTGTACTTTCTACTTCTCACATGTTGAACCCAAATACCTGTACTTTCTACTTCTTACATGTTGAACCCAAATACCTGTACTTTCTACTTCTCTCATGTTGAACTCAAATACCTGAATTTTCTACTTCTTACATGTTGAACACAAATATCTGTACTTTCTACTTCTTACATGTTGAACACAAATACCTGTACTTTCTACTTCTTACATGTTGAACACAAATACCTGTACTTTCTACTTCTTACATGTTGAACACAAATACCTGTACTTTCTACTTCTTACATGTTGAACACAAATACCTGTACTTTCTACTTCTCACATGTTGAACTCAAATACCTGTACTTTCTACTTCTCTCATGTTGAACTCAAATACCTGTACTTTCTACTTCTTACATGTTGAACACAAATACCTGTACTTTCTACTTCTCACATGTTGAACTCAAATACCTGTACTTTCTACTTCTCACATGTTGAACTCAAATACCTGTACTTTCTACTTCTTACATGTTGAACACAAATACCTGTACTTTCTACTTCTCTCATGTTGAACTCAAATACCTGTACTTTCTACTTCTCTCATGTTGAACTCAAATACCTGTACTTTCTACTTCTCACATGTTGAACCCAAATACCTGTACTTTCTACTTCTTACATGTTGAACCCAAATACCTGTACTTTCTACTTCTCTCATGTTGAACTCAAATACCTGAATTTTCTACTTCTTACATGTTGAACACAAATATCTGTACTTTCTACTTCTTACATGTTGAACACAAATACCTGTACTTTCTACTTCTCACATGTTGAACTCAAATACCTGTACTTTCTACTTCTCTCATGTTGAACTCAAATACCTGTACTTTCTACTTCTCACATGTTGAACACAAATACCTGTACTTTCTACTTCTCTCATGTTGAACTCAAATACCTGTACTTTCTACTTCTCTCATGTTGAACTCAAATACCTGTACTTTCTACTTCTCACATGTTGAACCCAAATACCTGTACTTTCTACTTCTTACATGTTGAACCCAAATACCTGTACTTTCTACTTCTCTCATGTTGAACTCAAATACCTGAATTTTCTACTTCTTACATGTTGAACACAAATATCTGTACTTTCTACTTCTTACATGTTGAACACAAATACCTGTACTTTCTACTTCTCACATGTTGAACTCAAATACCTGTACTTTCTACTTCTCTCATGTTGAACTCAAATACCTGTACTTTCTACTTCTCACATGTTGAACTCAAATACCTGTACTTTCTACTTCTCTCATGTTGAACTCAAATACCTGTACTTTCTACTTCTCACATGTTGAACCCAAATACCTGTACTTTCTACTTCTTACATGTTGAACCCAAATACCTGTACTTTCTACTTCTCTCATGTTGAACTCAAATACCTGAATTTTCTACTTCTTACATGTTGAACACAAATATCTGTACTTTCTACTTCTTACATGTTGAACACAAATACCTGTACTTTCTACTTCTTACATGTTGAACACAAATACCTGTACTTTCTACTTCTTACATGTTGAACACAAATACCTGTACTTTCTACTTCTCACATGTTGAACTCAAATACCTGTACTTTCTACTTCTTACATGTTGAACACAAATACCTGTACTTTCTACTTCTTACATGTTGAACACAAATACCTGTACTTTCTACTTCTCACATGTTGAACTCAAATACCTGTACTTTCTACTTCTCACATGTTGAACCCAAATACCTGTACTTTCTACTTCTCTCATGTTGAACTCAAATACCTGTACTTTCTACTTCTCTCATGTTGAACTCAAATACCTGTACTTTCTACTTCTCTCATTTCCCAAGCAGCTGGTTCCTTTAGTCTGAATGTGTGTTGGTGCGTGGTCATTATTCTTCAGAGTCACTGCGTGCCTATTGGTTGGAGCACGATCCGTGTATCCATCACTTCCTGGTCTTCTCTAAAGAAGAGGGACCAATGGAAACGTTGTCATGTTGCCGTTGTTCAGCATGGAAACATTCATTAGCTAACAATGACATTATGGTTCTATTAATATAAAGGGAGGTCAGGTACTCTTTAGAGCAGCTGCTAGCTATGGGTACTTTTTACTGAGTACACTTCAAAGCCTCTTTACTTTCACTTGATAAATAAGTTTAGTCAGTACTTCTACTTTCACCAGAGCATTTTTAAACACGAGTATCTGTACTTCTACTTTAGGAAAGGATGTACTTTTGCCATCTCTCTGAGGCCCGGGGTGTGCCAGACGCCGTGATTACCCAGAAAGCCTCAGGAATTCCCCCTTCCCCATTAAAGAGACAGATATAGCTCGGTGGTCCGGGGGGTTAACGGACGCCGCCGTGTTGTGTGGCAGAAATTAAACAATGATGAATGATGACGATTAGAGAAGAGAGGCGGGTAAAACACGACTATTTCCAGAGAGGGCATTCTTTAAACAATGTGGCATTCACTGTCCGTGGGTAATCAGAGGACCGTGATGGAGGGAAATCGAGATTCAGAAACTCTGAGGAAGATGTTCATGTTAACATCGATAGCAGCACTTAGCACGTCTGGTAACTGAGGTACACCTGTTACATTTAGTCTGAGAAATGTCTGGAAGTTGAGACAGCATCGGTTGGGTCTGAAAACAACAAGATCGCACAAATACATGCAGATAAACTGACAAAATGTAAAATACATTTACGCAGGGATACCATACGGTCGAGACTGGCTAAAGGAGAAACTCACTTTTCTTTTTTTAGATGATATTTATAGAATTATTTATCATTTTCAAAGATATTTTTTTAATAAATGATAGAATATTAAAAAAAAAGTTGTAATTATAATTAAGAAAGAAAGAAAAATAACAATAAAAATAAAAATCTATAATAATTCTAATAATAATAATACATTTATTTTTTAAGCACTTTTACAGGTGCTCAAAGTCGCTTTACAGAGGTAGTAATAATAATAATAATAATAATAATAATAATAATAATAATAATAATAATAATACTAATAATACTAATAATACTAATAATACTAATAATAAATAATAATAAATAATAATAATAATAATAAATAATAATAATACATAATAATAATAATAAATTATAATAATAATAAATAATAATAATAATAAATAATAATAATTAATAATAATAGTAATTATAATAATAATAATAATAATAATAGTAGTGGCCAATCATGGTTTAGATCTAGCTAATGCTAAGAGCTAGCGATGGTTGTTGATACATGTGTGTTTATTTACCTATATGTGTCAGTTCTACTTCTTAAAGTACCACTTTAATCTGGGGAAGTGTGATTGTGTGTACTCTCCTTTCCTTCATTAAACTTCATTTTGATTTACGTACAAAGATGCAGAGGTAGGAGAAGTACTCAGATCTAGTACTTGAGTGAAAGTAGAAGTACTCAGATCTTGTACTTGAGTACAAGGAGAAGTACTCAGATCTAGAACTTGAGTGAAAGTAGAAGTACTCAGATCTTGTACTTGAGTAAAAGTAGAAGTACTCAGATCTAGTACTTGAGTAAATGTAGAAGTAGGCCTACTCAGATCTTGTACTTGAGTAAAAGTAGAAGTACCAGAGTGTAGGAATACTCCGTAACAGTAAAAGTTCTTCATTCAAAATGTTCCTCAAGTGAAAGTAGAAAAGTATTCTCATCTAAATATAGTGAAAGACAGTGAAAGTAGTCGTTGTGCAGATTGGTCCAATTCAGAATAATATATCTGATATGTTTTATAATGATTGATCATGAAAGCGTTCTCAAAGCTGGTGAAGGTGCAGCTAGTCTGAAGTACTTTGTAGACCGCAGGGTAGCTGGAGGAGGTGCAGCTAGTCTGAAGTACTTTGTAGACCGCAGGGTAGCTGGTGGAGGTGCAGCTAGTCTGAAGTACTTTGTAGACCGCAGGGTAGCTGGTGAAGGTGCAGCTAGTCTGAAGTACTTTGTAGACTGCAGGGTAGCTGGTGGAGGTGCAGCTAGTCTGAAGTACTTTGTAGACCGCAGGGTAGCTGGTGGAGGTGCAGCTAGTCTGAAGTACTTTGTAGACTGCAGGGTAGCTGGTGAAGGTGCAGCTAGTCTGAAGGACTTTGTAGACCGCAGGGTAGCTGGTGAAGGTGCAGCTAGTCTGAATGGCTTTGTAGACCGCAGGGTAGCTGGTGAAGGTGCAGCTAGTCTGAATGGCTTTGTAGACCGCAGGGTAGCTGGTGGCTTGTAAGGTTTCAGCGATGATTTAAAGTGTATTTTCTGTGCAGGATGTTTCGGAGCTCAGATCAGCGTCTCCTGTTTCTGCACATTGAGGGAATAGTGACCCAGATATCATGTGATGCATTCAATGTCCCACCTTTTCCCCGGGACACATGGCCCCTCAACACGTCTCACATATCTGTTTCACTGAAGCAGGTTGCACAACGTCAGGGAAATGTGTTTGCGTTGCCCTCAGGGACATTTCAAATCCATCCCAGTTCAGAGTGACACGGCTTTAAAAAGACCGCGCAGGAGGGCCCGGCGCTTCTTTGTTTATTGTTTCATTAGCCTTAAAGGGACAGTCACCCCAATGTCAAACATATCTTCTCTCCGTATTGATATTTGACCCTTTTGATTGTTTTAGTGTCTGTTAATGGAACCGGATGCTTTCTTTGTGGTGTCAAAACATACATTCAGAAACTCAACATAAATGTCTGTTTTCAGAACAGATGACCCCGTTTCTCAAGAGAATCCACAGATCGTGTGTGAGCCGTTCTGTAGGGACTATTTTCTTTCAATAGTTTGCATACTCGCGAGCGAGGTGTGGTTTTGAAATGTAGTTGTTTGCGTGACGCTTGAATGATGTGGATAGCTTTGTCCATAGAGAGCTCCACTCTCAGTGTTTCTGCAAAATGATAACATTCACAAATCGTGCAGTAATTGAGAAAAGCATTTCGTAGAATATTTGTATCTGTTTTATTTGATGGGATGTATTTTTGAGAGACGCTGGTGTATGTGTCTTTATAGCCAAAAGTACGGTGGCCCACGGGTGCAAACGCGTTAACGAGCTTCAGAAAGAATGCAAATATAAAAACACAAATGTTCCAAAACACATGCAGTATTTAGAAAACCTTCAGCAGCTTGAGGAAACATGCGCAGCGTTTATAAAACACTCTTTTTTATATGCATGCTATGAAAACACTAATCCATGAATTCGCTTTATTTTATTTTCCCATTCGTACGTTTACAGTTTAACATTTAGTATGATGAATAAAAAACATCAATACCCGAAATCTATAAAGATCTGTGCTTATATGAGTCCTGCAGTGTAATAGATACAATTACTACAACGTGTGTGTGTGTGTGTGTGTGTGTGTGTGTGTGTGTGTGTGTGTGTGTGTGTGTGTGTGTGTGTGTGTGTGTGTGTGTGTGGTGTGTGTGTGTGTGTGTGTGTGTGTGTGTGTGTGTGTGCGTGTGCGTGTGCGTGCGTGCGTGTGTGTGTATGTGTGTCTGTGTGTGTGTGTGTGTGTGTACTACAACGTGTGTCCAGTGTGTGTGTGTGTGTGTGTGTGTGTGTGTGTGTGTGTGTGTGTGTGTGTGTGTGTGTGTGTGTGTGTGTGTGTGTGTGGTGTGTGTGTGTGTGTGTGTGTGTGTGTGTGTGTGTGTGTGTGTGTGGTGTGTGTGTGGTGTGTGTGTGTGTGTGTGTGTGTGTGTGTGTGTGGCCTCTATGTGTGGTCTGTCACCTTTAACCTGCTGTCCTGAGGAGCCTCTTCAGTGGCTCTGCTCTTCACACGTTAAAGCATCGTCCTCTTCCTCACTCAGAGAGTTCTTCACAGGGGGAAGAAGAAGTCATAAGATATTATACTTCAGTCAAATAATTAATACACACATTAGAAAAACTCTGCAACTAAAACTCCAGCATTAAATATGCAGAATGGCCATTTCAGAATACTGGTAATTGTAATTACCAGAGGTAGAAGTACATTTACTCAGACATACATCATGTATTTGACACGTGTAAAAACATATGAAATGACGCAGTATTATTACAGTATACAGTATTATATTATTAATGTACAGGAAAAGTACCTACATTAGCGAGTTATCAGATACATTTTGAGGAGAAAAAGTACAATATTACCCTCTGAGATGTAGAGGAGATCTAGGTATAAGAATTGTACATGTATTTCATAACAAACCAGACGTCGGGTAGAACAGGGGTTCCCAAACTTTGCCATGCCAAGGACCTATATATAATCCATATAGCATTATCCTCTGACGGGGACCCCCCCCGTTGCAATTTGTATTTAAATGATGTGTACAAGTGCCTCCCGATGGAACATGCAGTGCGTTGCCACTACATTTGGGGCCTTCTGCCTGATCGAAGCTGTCACTCCGCTTTCTCTGCCTGTCTGAGCCCCCCTGCCCCATCTGAGCACACACCCACACAACGAGACCAGTCAAGTCCGTTTGAGATGATGTACTCGTCTAAAACGTGGAAATGTCTCTTCCTGTGGTCCTACCTTCCAGTGCTTTGTAAAATAATATTTCCTCAACAAAGTTGCCTTCTGAAATAAATGTGATGCTGTATGCAAACAATTCTGCGACATTTGCTACATCCGTGCTCTCATCCAGCGAAACATTCACTCGCTCTCGCTTGCTCCAAAAGCTGAGTCGTGTGATTCAAAAACAAAAAATATGAAACGATTGGCATCAAAGGACACATATATTGATAGATATGCAGTTATTAATAACATCGGAAAAAAAGAAAAAAAAGAAAAACTTTAAAAAAAAAAAGAAAATCCCATTTCCCTCAAACTTTGAGTGACCCCCCTGGTGCCCCCTGGCGGCCCCCCGGGGGGTCCGGGCCCCCACTTTGAAAAACACTGGGGTAGAACATTGAATCGAAAGAAGATCATAAATCATATATGTTTATACTCGAGGGAAACACAGGGATTTGAGCCTTTTACAAAAGTAAAATAAAAGCATTACGAATACATTTATATTCTACGATTTCCTCGTAATTGAACATGCCTACACGACCAGGATGGACATATAACATTTACGGATTTGTTTTTATAAATAATATCTACAGCGTGTAAATCAACACATTCTCACTCCCGACTCGTCCTATAGTGACGTTATGTCAGGGTCCCTTGGCGTCACTATCGAACCCAGCGGGGGCCCTTTAGCGTCGAATGTCAACTATTGGGCGCTTTCACACCGCAGTACTTTTCCCGTTTAGTTCCGATAGTGCCTGGAATTTTGCGTTCACACCAAAAAGAGAACTTAGTTCATGAGTCAGTTTCACCCCCTCTGTAGTGCCTGCTAGAGAGGTGGGACTTTCCTGGGAGAAAGAAGTACCCATTTCTGATTGGCTGGGCGGATTGCAAACCACGCCCTGTAAACCTCTGAAAAGTGTTTTGAAGCTGCCATTTTATTTGCTGGCATTAGCATTATTAGCATTAGCATTAGCCCAGCGCACCAACGCAGAGAGACTAACTTATGGCAACACAAAATAAAACATGGGAGCGGTGGAGATGAGGAGGTGTCGGCGTTCTGGCGATTTACTCGGAAGGCTTCAGTAGAAGCTGCTGGGAGTCCCAGCAGCTTCTACTGAAGCCTTCCCCAACTCCGGGGACTTCCGGCCGGGGACTCCGGGTGGCAGTATACGCCGTGAAGTGGTTTGCGGCCTGCCAGTAAACCCAAAGCAGAAGAAGAAGAAGTGACGTCAGCGACTCATTTGCCTAATCCTCCCTCAGGGAACTTATTCCGGTGTGAACGCGATCGGCTCTCGGTTCCATGGGGAAACTAAGTACTAAGTGCTGGGAACTAAGTAAGGCAAAGTACTTGGTGTGAAAGCGGCCATTGACTTGCATTGAGCTCCGTGAACGTTGGTAATAGACGAGTTGGGATCGTGGAGAAATGCTCTCCGCAGATCCATTCTCACAGCGTGTATCAACCTTCTTCTTGCTCATATCAAGCCATAACGTCACTATAGTACGAGTTGGGAGAATGTGTTGTGTACATAGCAGCCTGTCCTCCTACAAAAAACGACCAAATAGGTCGATTGTTTAAGCACCAGATTACGACCCATAGCCACGTTTTAAAGTGTAGCACCTCTAGTGGTCGTGTAAGAAACAACATGCTCCCGTTTATTTACAAATAACCCTCTCTGGAAAATCCTAAATTGTAGAACAGTTTGGCCATTAAAATGCTTTTTGATTAGATTTCTAGCGAGAAGTGTATATTGTACTTTTATAATCCACGTCCAGTCGATGTGTAGGATCTTTAGTTTGATAGATATTACGAAGATGATTTGAGGTCTCGCCAGGATAACGTGTATATGCGGCAG